>NC_135553.1:5790000-5905000 GCF_964340395.1 Glandiceps talaboti | reverse complement strand
TGAACTTTGACCCGAGTCAACGTTACCTACCTTAGCATGGCCGTGTTTTCCAGGTTTTGCGGTCGATAGTTCAACAATCTTACATGGTCGGTCGTTGATCATAACATATCCACCTTTACGTAGAGCTGAACAACGTTGGGGGTAAGTATTGGAGGCACCGGCATCTGCTCCAGCAAACTCGTCATGGCTCATAAGATTGTACGATATGATATCTATGAAAAACTGTGATGAAAAATCATAAAATCAAATTAAGTTTATATTTCAATTTATATTCCAACAAGTATTAGGTGCAAGTTCATTTGATGATACTATTGTAAGCAACACGGCCTGAGAGTAAAATATCATGCATCAATTTGTACTAGGCACGGGTATTAAAAAATTCATGTCTTTCCTTTTCGTAAAATTTAACTGTAAGGGACACATAGAAAAACAACTGGACGGTCAAAAGACGATATAATATGATATAATTGCAATACATAACGTGTGTACTAGTATTTGTAAATAATTGCACCCTTGTGGTTATATATGTTGGTTTGAAATGATCTTTGTATGTCGTGAGAATAAACTAATGCCAAGCGAACTTAGACAGAGATGCTCTCAAAGAAAAAATGACGTCCTACATGTACTATATATGTTCAGTAAGTATGTCATAGATTTCGTCAAATGCCTACCATTCTACGTTTCATATTTACGACGTAATAAGATATTAATGAAAAAAACACACACGTGATTTTTGACAAACTGTACTGTAGAGTGTAGAGTTTGATCAACTCTATCGTGACAACTACATACATTGCTATTATGTGACAAAACTGACGGATCTTTTAAAAGACTCAAGACAGAACTTTCTTTTCAAAGAAATCAAAACTGGTTGAAAAATCAGAAAGTTTTGAAATATCAGGCTCAAAATAATGAAAAAACAATATGATATTTTACCTAATCGTGCCCTATCCTGGATGGTGAGCACTACAGCCAGTGTACAAACAATTCAACATATACTCCCAGAGTCACAGTTTTTATATTACTGAGGTAAAAAACCAAGCTTCATCGCGTCACGTATTAGCTGACGTCACATTGATCACGTGACATCTCTTGGCATGATTTTTACTCTATATACAAGTACAATCCCGTGGCCATACTGCACTGTGTACTAGTATGTCAGGTTATATAGTAATTAACACATATGCCAAGGACAGTTTCTCTGTTGAACAGTGATTTTTTAGCTTCTAAACTTACATTATACCTCAGACAACTATAGCCTTTATATGTGGTCTGAGATAATATATGTATTTAGTTTATTACAACTGGACATGGACTTTCAAAGGGTCATGCCAGTTTTGTTATGGCAAATGTAGCAATAGTAGTAATTAGTAATAATATATAGAAATACACAGACACGGACGGTGTGTGTACTATTATTTATCTCTTCGCCTTCCTTAATATCTGCTAAACTCAGCGTATTTGTATTTGATATTCCTCCATAGAAATGTAATAGAAAAATATATCACATTTATTATCAGTCTACATCTAGTGGGAATATGAATAGTTATTGCCTTTCATGTTCATTGATGTAGCAATAAGAAATAGTTGTTTACCTATCAAATAGTGTGTTGTTCTGAATTGGTCACTTTTCCTTTCGTAGTCGAAAGTCGATGGGCAAAAATACATGTATTGATGATAAAGTATAGTTTTGTATGCTATCTAATTATGCGACTAGACGATTTCGCCACAAACAAGAATAAAATGCTTCGGTCTACCACTTGTACTTGACAGGTGGAAATACTTACAACTCAGGATAAGATTGACTGACGTATATGTTACATAGCCACTGTGACAATTGGATCTGATGTCTTATTTTGGGTGTTTTTTTGAAAAAATGCTTTTTTTTCATGATACTAATAAAAAACATTCAGTTTGTGACAAGGAAAGAATTCAGACGAGACAGCCAACATGTTGCTTCATGTTAGTTTATTATCACTCAAGCAGTAAGAATACAGAGGTTTTTGTGTTTTACAGACTATTAACGCATAGATATTATTTTGAAAGGTTTTTGTTACCCTTATCATTGATAACTGAATCATTCTGTGGAATCACACCTATAGATAGGATTCAAGTTTGCATTGGAAATGGTTCAAGACATAGATGTTTTACAACAATGCATCAATCAGGGTATTAAATCTGCCAATGAACATTCTTTTTCCGAAATTCGTTTTACGAAAGTGTGCCACGCAATGTCGTGCGTGATTACCAATGTAAAACTATACACGACTATAAGCAAGTTAATTACTAGAATCATACCGGTACACATGATCAACTGTCCACTAAACAAAGGATGGGGGGGGGGTAATGGGAATGTGAGGGCAGCACGGTAGCTAACCTCTCATTGTAAACGAGTCGGAGAGCTTAAAATGGTGCAGATAAAACTGAATATAAACATAATTATGAACACAGAGTTTGCATAAGTGGTTCTTTTCTTTCTTTGCAAAATAATACTAGTATGGGTAAAGATATTTACCGCGTACCGTACTATATCTTACGACCCCAAAGAGTATTTATTGCAGCTATTGTGATACAAACAATATGACGTGCTCTAGCTATGGCTATAAGGTTATGGGTGATAGCCTAAGAGACCAGACTGGACTGTGGTAAAAAAAAAAACTCTTACATCTTATCCGTGGCTTATGTTAGCTATGTCATTCTGAGACTGTCAGCGGGTATATTCATTTGAAAATATAACATTTACATGGATATTTCAGGACAATCATTCTAACATCTTTGGTTTTTGTACAAGTTTAATCATGTGTACCGAACATGACAAGTGGAATCCAAAGCCTACCATGTCTGTAAGAATTATTATAGTGAATCAAAGATCTCTATAAAATAAAGTAACATACACATCAATCAAGAGGTATACAGAAAGTCAGACTACATTCTATTCTAATGACATATTCACGATATATGATAGTAAGCTGAGCTGCTTGCTGATAATTGTGATTTCTAGTGTTGGGTAAGTTGATAATTATGTAGTTTTCGGTCCAGCACATCTTCGTCTACTTGTAGCTGCTTTCTCTTACACCAGTCACTATGCCATCATCCATGGTCATCAAAACCGTCACCTTGACAACGAAAAATGAATCGTGTTAGCAAGGGGACACGAACACTTTGTATAATACAATGCAGTTGGAAACTTCGACTGTAAGATATGTCGCTCTGCCCTCACCGGCCAGTTCTAGCTATATACTAAGGGGTTGAGGGAGCCCCGACACTGAGTAACTTATTGGAAACTTATTGATCAGTAAATTACGCTGTGATGAAGTCATTACAAAGACTATTATGAAACGAAAACAAAAACGACAGTCTCTCCCCGGACTATGTTGCCGAATAAAACCGAAGGTAGAAATTGCTGTCTGTGCCCCCGGGCGCCTTCGGTCACCTTTATTTTGAACTGATTGGGGTCTAACAGCTAGACAAGGCAGGTGATTAGAGCCAACACACAAGCTAATGCTATGCGTGGAATAGTCCGGTAAATATAGTCCCATATATAACTTAAATATATGTCGTTATGAAAACTGTCGACTTTTATGCAAGTTCAATAAACCAATATGAAAAACTGCACACGTAGTAAAGGTAAGTTTAGTCACCTCGAAGTCGTCCTCATTCTTGTCTTTCTCTCGAATCCTTTTCCCAAGATCGCCACCAGGTACTTCGATGTTATCCTTCATGTGTCCACGATCGTCAAGGAGAGACATGAACCGACTTCCAACGCCTAACACCTAATAATGAAACCATAAAGACAAATTGACCATTCTAGTCACTATATAACATGAAAGGATGGGGTGGGGGTGGGGGTGGTGAAATGTGCATTGATTTTGCGTGTACTGAAAACTTTACAAAAACAGTATTCTGTAGATGACTCCCAATACGAGATGTATGTGTTATATATGTACCAGTATATATATGACAATAAAACCCATATCATATATATATATATATATATATATATATATATATATATATATATATATATATATATATATATATATATATATATATATATATATATATATATATATATATATATATATATATATATATATATATATATATATGTTGAGGGTAGAAGAAAATCAAGTCGGGTTTTTCGACGAAAAACCCGACTTGATTTTCTTCTACCCTCAACATATACTCCGCTCTGCGTGCAGACGTATCGAGCACTGTACTACGGACAAATCTTACCACTGACTTCATATATATATATATATATATATATATATATATATATATATATATATATATATATATATATATATATATATATATATATATATATATATATATATATATATATATATATGTTGAGGGTAGAAGAAAATCAAGTCGGGTTTTTCGACGAAAAACCCGACTTGATTTTCTTCTACCCTCAACATATACTCCGCTCTGCGTGCAGACGTATCGAGCACTGTACTACGGACAAATCTTACCACTGACTTCATATATATATATATATATATATATATATATATATATATATATATATATATATATATATATATATATATATATATATATATATATATATATATATATATATATATATATATATATATAAATCCTGCATTGTACACGTCACATAGGTTTAATTTAATGTATCTACAGGTTCGTGGAATAGTTGATAAAACTAAAACAACGTTGGAGTAACATACCTGGAAGTCCTTCCTCGTGACGTGCGGTACGTCCTTGTTATGGGTTGACGGACTTATAGTTTCATATTTATGCTTGGTAAATATGTCCAGACCAATCAAACGAACCTGTAATCGAAATGAGAAACAACGTCAGATACCGAATCTTCATACGCACCGACTGAGAACGAGAGAAGTTGTAACATGTAAACGAATTTAAATTTGTCCACGGGTAAACACTACGACTGATGGGCATAAGCTTACAAATACATGTATAACTCATGGAAGATAATGGACAAGTGGAATGCAGTTGCAATTAAAGTGTAGGAAGAAAATAAATATATACTTTGCGAACTACATAAATGGTCATCCTACATTCCAAGTTTGCATGTTACGGAGTTGCCCCCCCCCCCCCCCCGGGTGTGGTACACGTCTCGCTTACCTTAGCATGGCCGTGTTTTCCAGGTTTTGCTGTCGATATTTCCACAATCTTACATGGTCGGTCGTTGATCATAACATATCCACCTTTACGTAGAGCTGAACAACGTTGGGGGTAAGTATTGGAGGCACCGGCATCTGCTCCAGCAAACTCATCTTGGCTCATAGAATGCACAGGACGAAAAAACGAAAAACTGTAGGGGAAAATAATATAGAGTTGAGTTGCTTGAAAGTACTAAAATTTCGCTTGTTTGGGGGGAAAGACCCATCTGACGCAATCGCCCTTGCATAAATAAGTTAAGTTTTGATTTCAAGAAGACAGTGAAAAGTAAAAACTATTACACACTTGACAGTATTGTGACCAAGTGTAAGCTCAATGTGCGGGGTTCTTCACGAAAGTGAAAGACACACGAAGAAAGACATATATGACGAAAACTGAATTATTTGTCTCACCTTTTATGCCCGCTCCACTATGGCGAGCATCAGCTTTAGATGCGTTATGACGGACAACACTCACTTCACGATATTTATACCTAGTCCTTACAACGTGTTGTGCAATACCAATGAGTCACGTGACACTGACATTGCACCATAGGTCCCTAGACGGATTGCACCAACCCATGCAAAATTGTTTTGGCACATGTCCAGGGAGTAGAGTCCACAAATCTTAAACACGTCTTAGTATCTTGACATTTTTATGATTTTAATGAAGGAAAAAAAATGTGGGGTGTAGCGGGGCAGGACGTCACAGCGTGCAGCGCCACCTACGACTGATAGTGTAGATCGCCCACCAACCCAAGATTTGCGCAACCAGTCATACATTTAGTATTTCTCATTAAAAGTCTAGGATTTGTAATAACAGATTTTATTTTAGTCTTCATAGTCTTGTCTAAGTAGACTTCAGAATCATCTTGAGCACTGGGGAGGGGGTGGGGTGGTGGTGGTAAATGCACTGCCAAATTTACATCCAGAAAACATAGTGGTTGTACCTGAAGGTCAATACCAGAATTTGAAGGGTGAAGTAACCACAGAATGAAACAGACAGCAGTAAAACAATCTCATTAGCATATGTTGTCCATACGTTTCCTTTTATTATGTGTTGTACATAAATATACAAAAAATTCCAATTGACTATTGAGTATGCTTGTGTTTGGTCATCTGAAGGCATTTCCTTCAGTTTCTGCTGGTACTGTAGTCACATGTGACATTGACTATGAGGAGATAAACAAAGCAAAATAAAACAAGGCTAACATTGAAATCCCATTGGAGATTTACAGAAATAAAATGAAAAAGTGTTTATTTTTGTATACAAAGTATTTACACATATGCAATCCTATCAAGACACTCCATACAGTGTTGAAATTTAAGATATACAAATCAATATTATACAATATTACATTATAAAATTTAATATACACACATTGTTATTTACTAGTAGTAAGTACATAATTGTGCTCTCTCGTTTCTCTATAGTATTTCATTACATTGAAATATTGGTCCTTATACGCACTCCTGTTAAAAAATAGTTGGTTGCTGGGTGATGTACACAATCTAGTATTTCATGTATTCTTGTAGTTGTACACCAGTAAGGTATTAAGAGGCAATTTATAAACCATACCGACTAATTTATTACATGAGGAACTATGCAATACTCAGGGGTTTGTTCATTCTAGTATGCTTGTGTTTGGTCATCTGAAGGCATTTCCTTCACTTTCTGCTGTTACTGTGGTCATATGTATCATCTTACTAGGGGTGCACTGCCTATATAGAAGAAACAATAAGTAACAGAAGGCATGCTACTTTTGGTTTCTATCATGATAGAGAGAGACACCAGTACACTCCTTGAATTATCAAAGAGTGTGCTCAGCTTGACATAGTTTCTATCAAAGGGAGCAGACTACTTGAATGGTTCACTATCATAGATGCAAGTTCCACATAAATAAATAAATTCAGCATATTTATAATAATTTTGAAGATTTGTCAAAAAAGAGACCCTGTCTCGAGGTCACAACTTGCCAAAGTTCTCGGTCTAAAATTAGAACTGTGTAGTCACCAAACGGGTATGTAAGGCCTAAGGGTTATATAGGCAGTACAGGTCAACAGTGCTACATCTAACACTTAGGTACAACATACATCAAGTATGTGAAATGGCAAGGGGTGATTGCTAAATCTAACACTATGTCTTGGTCTTGCAGTTGTCCACATGTAGCACCCTTATGTACCTCAGTCCAACATATCATGGCAATTCCTCATTGTCTGACAGACAGACACATTAACTGTTCCTCACCATCTTCATAATTTTCATTTGAACCACACAGTTAAAAACAAATTATCCATGTCTGAAAGCCACATTACTCAAAGTAGACCCACTTCATGTATGCTATTGGAACTTGGGGGGAGAGGTGGGGGGAGGGGGTACCTCCAAGAAATAAGGCACAGCTTTGAGTATGTACTGTCATATGTGTATCCGATCCCCTGTTCTCTCACAACTGTTACAACCCACGAAAAAACACTGGTGCATTTGCTTTAATGAAGTGACATCAGGCAACGAAAACATTACGTAAAAACAACAATAATGTAGGAATAGGTGATGCTTTTATCAGTGTGTTTATATCTGTAGAAGTTATAATGTAACACTAACAGTTGTACTCAATTGTTACAACATGTAGCATTCTATCAACAAACAGAGTTATAAGGTCCTGGTTCATGTGGTGTTTATGCTTTGATAAGTTACTGATGCTAATAATAAGGTATGTCTTTCCGTGAAAGTTGTCTCACTCCTGCTTACCACAAGCAAGTAAGCAAACACACTGGTGTGTTTTGTTGCAGGTTGTATCTTATCCCTGTGGCAATAACTTAATATGGATTACATAGCCTAGGATCATTCTTTTGTTCAGGATTTTGCTCAGTGGCTCTACCACACAACTATTTCTCTCAATCAATTCTAAATTGAAATCCTAATCCAAAACGGGTCTTTACAATTACCTTGTGTCGCTGCTGAATTATTTACCTTAAATATCCTCCATAATATGCATTTATACAAATAACACACAGTATATTCAAGTATTTACACATTCTGTGTCCAAGGTGATAAAGCGGAAAAATTCAAAGTACTTGAAAGTGTTTATGGTGACTGTCTAATAGTTTTCATGTCTCAGTATTCCTGGTCAGCATTGTATAAATGAGTTTGCAGGTGTATGTGTCCTTAATACAGCTGGAAACTCTATGTACCCCTCAAACCGTTTGGTGGTCTGGGATATATCTGATGAAGCATGGCCCCAGAATCTTTTGTCATGAAGATAAGTTCAGTGTTGCAAGCCATCACAAACTGTAGACAAAAAAGTTCTGCCTTATATCAGAACAGATGAAGTCATGAATGTGTAAATGTGTATAAATGTCTAGTTGAAATAAAAGCTAGGTGCATATATCTCTAGTAATTATACCATTTCATATACCAAGCATATTTCTTGATAAGTTAGGAGAGGGTGTTTTCAGTGGACTTCTGGATGGACTTCTTGGTACTTGATGTAATTTGATTTCATTCAAGATTTTCAGTGCTTTACCAGCTTCCCTGTAATCAAAACAAATTGTACATGTTTGAACAGAAAATATGGAACTTATACCTTGGTTACAAAAACACGGATCTATGTCATTGGTTCTGTAGTACTCATAGTATCACTCAAGACATCTCAGTACTATGGCTGCTTTCTCCACAATTTTCTTAAATTCAACACATTCAAAAACTACTGACAATAAATATCCAAAACTATACTTTTGTAAGGTATTCATCTGAATTTTATTGTTGTGATGTTAGTCTTTTTTTTTGTACTGACTGGAAAAGGGTGTGATTTGGGGTTAAACCTGAGAATGGTCTGGAGCGAAGAAAAACTAATCATTTGTAATTCTTACCTTGCTAAGGGACCTTCAGTTCTTTCTCTCTCTCTCATACTTCTCATAATTTTAATATCTGTCATACCAAGCTGTGCAAAGGTCCTGATGACATGTAGTCTGACAAACTCACTGGAATCTAACTCTAACATTTCTAGCAATGTACGGACGACTTTGTCTGTCTTGATACCCAACACACCCTGACAAATGTATATAAAAAGATGAAATCATAAATCATAAATACAATCAAGAAATATGTGTATGTAAGCAATGCTATAACATACGGCTCAATTTAATATAAAATAACATTTATCGTAACTCAGAATTCCAAAATACTCACAGCATGTGAGTGGAATCTATATTGCCTAATTAAGTTAAGGTTTATGAAAATTATAAATTTTAACCCCCAATACACACAACATAATTTGAAAAGCTGAATGGGAGCTTTTGACAGCAAATTATCCATCTTGTTCACTCTAGGATAGATGGCATTATTTATGCTTCATAATAGTTATCAAGTCTATGTGACTGTCCACCAATTTGAAAGGTGATAGGTGAAACAAAATACACTGCAGTTTAGGTTGAAAAAATTAGACTGCTGGACCAGATACTGTATTTATTTAAACACATACTAATTCATACAGGAATACATTTTCATAATATTCCTTTGTATAAAACAATCCAAATTTCAATAAAAATAATCATAACCAAATTGTCAGTAAATATTTCTTTATGTACTCACCACAGCAATGGCTCCCTGTGCTCTTACATCGTCACTGTCGTCTTCCAGTTTCCTAAAAGTAATACACATCAGTAGTGACATCAATGTTATTATGTCATTGACAGCTATCAAAAACTGTGAAAAGTACCTACATAAATAGAGATTTCCTCTTATCAACTAAAGTTTAAAGTTTAAAGTTTATTTATTTTCTAAAGCGCCTTTTCTATTTATTAATATTCAAAAGCGTTGTACACAAAATAGATTTAAAAGCATGGTAAAACAATATAATAAAGGTAAAAACATCAAATTGGTTACAATAATTACAGAAAGGCTAAAATGACTACTCAGTAAAAGACATGTGGTAATAAATTAATACAGCTTATAATATTATATATACACTACACAGGATTCACTACAGTGGTATCACTCTAAAAGTGCAAATGTCAGATAGTGTATGACTTATGACTTACTTTTCAACTACTTCCCATATCCAGTCTCTCATACCCAATGAAGCAAGGGCGTTACCGATTTCCTTTTTCACTTCCTGTTGGAAACAATTATTTGAAAATGTGTCATCCTTCAACTATGTGCATCTCTCCCCCATCAAGGGATATAATAATAATTGGACAGTACATATTAGTCACTGAAGGAGTACAAAATAAAAGAACCAGATAAACCTAACGGAAATAAACAACATAATTAAAACTATCCTTCACCTTAAAACTTAGCTAGAGTCTTTCTGTTGTATGACCAAGTAGTGGGTGTCTTTCATGATTACAAACACCCATTTTGTGTGTCAGCGTTACATTGATAACATATGTGTATGACCATACTGATATACATGTGAATGAAGGTGATGCTAAAAGTTGGACTGAGACTTGATCTAGTAAATGTTTACCATGGTAAACAATACATACCTTGTGAGGGTCATCCCATAACCTGTGTTCCAAGATATCAAAGACATTGTCCACATGCTCAGTATCACAGATATAGGTAGGACCTGGATGAGAAATGAGACAAAATTTAACATGTAAGCGTTATTTTCAGTCTATGGCCAGGTACTGTAACAATCTGTTGGGATCAGCAAGACAAAACAACATACCATTACTTGCTATTGGCAGAACTCACACCTGATATTCACATATACCATGTAATTCACTGACATAATTTACCGTAGTATACATTGACTAAACTGCCAAGACAACCCCTACTGTACCACAAACTAACACATACTAATACCAGCAGATGATCTTCAATACCATCAAAGACTTGCATCAACATTAACATTACACTAGAATATTTCATCAAGGTTTTATGTATGAAATATTTCCATCTCAATAAAATAGCTTATAAACTCAGCTTGTGTCACTTTGAGGTTTTCTTACCAATATAGACTAATAATTTTGCAGCTGCCGCCCTGTGTTTCCATGAAGTGGATGTCTTTAACTGACCAAGGATGGCATCAATCACCTTCTTATCAGCTACATACATTTGTCTCACCAGGATCTCTAAGGACTGAATGAAAAGCAAGCTATCTTTATTGGTTCAATCTGTCTAAGGTCCTGTTTACACAATACCGTTTTTAAATGAAAACACAAGTATTTTGTTGTGTTTTCACCTACCGTTTACACAGAGATGACAAAAATGCACATGAAATCTGCTGACAGTGGATTGTTTTGAAAACGATCTTTTTTCATTCAAAAACAGAGTCCATGTAAATGGGCAAAAGTGGAAAGATTAAAAAATGTTGTCGTGTAAACTACCAAAAACATAAATCAATTTGAATGACATCAGGAATGACCCAACTGATGACGTACTAACGCACATACTTACACCATGTTGTTATGTTTGCCTATGTACAACAGCAGTGTTTTTTAATCGTTCCATCTTCTGTGCATGACATGTAGATGGACAAAATTATGTCGGTGTATTGTGTAAAGATATGAAAATGCATTAAAATGAAGATGGTATTCACGTTTTTTATTTGGAAACATTATCATGTAAACACAGCCTTAGATCACAAAGATCCCCATTGCCAGTTAATGAGCACAAAAGTGGTATGTCACATTGCTAAAGTAATTCTACAGCCAGTCAAGAAAGGTATGCACATAATCATCATACAACTTATATGACTGTATGGTTATTGTACTTTTTATGATAAATTACTAATTAAATATTGTGAGAAGTTGTCCAGAACACAAAATGTTACCATGAAATTGACAAAGGCACTGCATGTAAAGTAGCATCTAAATACAACTTACATGGTATACTAGTAAATGTATTACTATGTATTAAAGGCCTATGATTCAATCCAAGGTTTTTGTATTAGTGTTATCTAATGAATGGAGCAACAAGGATCATTCTTTGTTCAGTTTTTCACACCTAAATTTTACTCCTAATCTGCACTGGGTCTTTAAGAATGACCAAGTACAGGACAAGTCTATACAAGAAACAATGAATAAAATCAGTACTACTTACTTTTGCAATGATAAAGGAATCCTTGGAGTCCAAACTCTGCAGTAAAGTATTCTTAGCGATAGGATCTCTAATACCAAGACATCCTAGACATATGGCTGCATTGAATGATATGGACTCTGAACAATAACCAGGTTCACATAGACCTTTCAATACTACCACTAACTGCTCATAGGCTGCCATCTCCTGAGATGTCAAACAACAACAAAGTAGTACATCAATAACATGTATGTATGTATGATAACAGAGTAACTGTACAACTATAGATATACATTTTGATTACACTCAAGTCAGATTAAAAGAAAGGGTTCGGTTAAAGGGGACACCACTCTATGAAATATTAGCCACTTCGTAAAATTTGCGGTTCTGTGGAGGCATTTCATGATTTTAACATAACTTAAATTTGTGCAATTGCTGAGTTGAAACTTGTTCCTTATTGACAGACATGTAATAGAATATAACTATTCATGGTGTAGGTCCTTTCCATGGATGAACATTGCCAAATGGGAGTTGGCAGACATGTAATAAAATATAACTATTCATGGTGTAGGTCCTTTCCATGGATGAACATTGCCAAATGGGATTTGGCAGACATGTAATAGAATATAACTATTCATTGTTTTATTTGATGGGAATACATATTTTATGAATATTTATGTTCTGCTCTTGCACATGTATGTCTGGTGACTACCATCTTTTACTATTCAATCTAAGGATTGTTAGGGTAATACATTAAGGAATAGAGTCATTTTTATCTATTCATCTTTCAAGCTAGGGAGTTAGAGCACAGACAAGTAAGTTAGGGAGTTAGAGTGAGGATTTGGTCAGTTTTAGGATAGGATTAGACCCTCTAACATGCATTTGATTTGTGTCATTTTCATCTATTCAAGCTAGCAACTGAGACCCCTTACACAAACCTGAAAGATTTCTGTCATAAGCTAGGGAGTCAAGGTGAGACCTAGATAAGGTACAAGACTTAGATCTCTTGTACATAAATCTAATTCTTACACAGTCTGATAATTCTTGTGGATATAAGTAAGAGAAAGTAAGACTTACTGGATCAATATACTGTATATCTTTAGCATACATTATTGTTTCTAGTAAATCTTGTCTAACAGCTGGACTACCGTACATTAGATTAGCAATGATGATTTTGATAGCTGGTTCATCATGAAATCCAAGTGACACCATAGATTTAGCTGCTTCATATTTCACTTTGAGATCAGCATCCAACAGCACCTATTTGTAAATACAACATTATGACAGTTATTCATCTGTCATTGGCCAACACACAATTCTCATCTACGTTGCATATTACCTGCTGGATGAAAATTGCAGAGTCTATGAGACCAACATTATTGTAAAGCTGCAACTTGAACAGTTTTAAAATCCGTTTTGTGAGATATAATGACTTATGTGGTACATCCTAAATAATATTGATGAATCACCTGTGGGGTAAACATAGCTGTACACATAGTATGCAGCTACAATAAATCCAATCCAATCAATTTTGGGTCCTCACCCTTAAATCAGTGCCCAAAAAATGTTGACCGTTTACTTTTAAATTACTACTTATGGATAAAATCAACCTCTCTAAGTAACATGTACAATATTTAATTATTTGAATTTTGACAATATTCAGTTAATATATTGTGCTTTGTCTGATTGAACATTGATACTCTAGTTACAGCTAGTGCAGCTTTAAAAGATACACTTGTAGTCATTTCTGTAAGGTTAAGTATCAGGTACACAAAATCTAACAGATCTATGGCTGAATAGGTGATTAACTTGTTCTCACCCTTCGATTTTGATTTCATAGTACCAAGTTGTTTTTGACTCCTAAAACTTTTTTCTTTTTATTTTTTCTTTTTTTTTTTTTTTTTTTGGGGGGGGGGGCGGCACATTTATATCAACAGACATAGAATGAAACTTTGAGTCAGGGTGTCATACCTTCTCCTTCAGGCTCAAGAGTACATCATCATTATTACATTTCAATGTTCCAAGGTGCTGTGGGGAGAAAATACACAAAGATGAATGCTACTGAAAAACAATGCAAAAAAAAAGAGTGGTTCTTGGTTGTCCTTCATTTTCAAAGTATTGATAAAATTTGAGTAAATATATTTGTTTCAAGTTAAGTACTAGTGGTTGTCCAATTAGTCTATTAACTGTACATGTGGTCATTTTCTACGATCACTCTCTCTCTCCATGTATAGACGTATGGACAAATTCTACCAAAAATCTAGCTAAATCTCCAGCTGGGGAAAGGGTGAACAGCACATGTTAGTAGTAATCCATCACATACTGACAGGTGGTTGTAATTGTTTACTTTATAGATTTAACTACAAGCTCAACTTCTATTTTGAAAGTAAGTCATGTGAGGATGCAATAACATCATCACATTATATCAACGCTCCAGTAGTGTTAAACTACCACTGTTGGTGGTAAGAACGGAATACTGTACTAGAGAACTCCATTTGACTACAAGGTGGAGATGATGGTAGTGTGTATAATTACAAGACTATTATCCAATATGACTGTCTGGATGATATAGAAATATTTTATTTTGTTTGTTGACAAACATGACTCATCACATCTCAATCACTTTGTAAGCTTTTCCCCGTCCTGCACTCCAACCATCACATTGAATTTGGCATACTGGCTAAGTTTTCCCTGCATGGGGTGCCAAGGTATGCCTATGTGAATTCCATGACTGTCGTTATGTGTTATACAACTTAATTCATTGTGCTAAATGAGGATGTTAATGTATATGGCTCTACAACAAGAAGTTACCAGAGTTAGCTTACATGTACATACTTTGGATACATAATCAACTTTGAATATATATACAACATTTTTTTATAGTAAAGAAATTTGTATCACTATCATCATGTAACAACCACACTTCTTTGCAGAATCATAAACCTATCCCCCCTCCTTTTTTTGTGAGGGTAAAATTACTATAGTTTGCAAGACTGAGTATTTGCTGAAAATGAAAGTTTGAATTGTGGAAAGCAAAATCATGTCAGTATTAAATACTCACTGTAGCTGCATCTCGTCTTTCATCAACTCTATCAGAGTAAAGCTTTTCCATAATTTCCTAAAACAAAAAATACCACCGTATGTCAACCAATAAAACAACTGGAGATATTTGAAAAGTACAAAGAACTTCAGACAAACCAATAAATGAGGTAGTCCATAATACTGTGCAAAAAAGGAAACATTCACCAGAAAACTGTGTATGTAACAGATACAATTTATGATGAAAGTTTCATGTGACCTTTGTCAAGTTGATCTGATTTCAGTCATTACATAACTATATCTTTGCCCATTTACTTGGACTTGAAAGAAAATGGATAGTTTTGGTAAAGACCTACTCTCAGCAGTCAAGTTGTCAAGTTGTTCTGATTTCAGTCATTCAGTGACTTCATCTTTGCCCATTTACTTGGACTTGAAAGAAAATGGATAGTTTTGAAAAAGACAGCATTTTCAATCAATATGTAAATAAAACCACTGCATCTTTATCTCTTAAACAGTGCCATAAAAAAGTATCATAACAATGGTACAGTATTTCTTTGATATACGAGAGTACAGTCAAGTGATTAATGTTTTTTGTTTGTAACTTTCAGTGAACTATGTCACAGCACTACTGTCATTATTATTAATCATTATACATTAACTAGACTTACACTTATTCTCTTCCATTTCAAGGTATCTGTTTCTAGTTTAACAGTCTTTTGAGTTTCTGAAATGCAAACAAAAAAGTAAATTAAACAAATTTTGATAAAATAATCAATGTGACAAGCAAAATTAAGAAATATTGTGTAATGAGTATTCAACAGTCTTGATTCTACATTCTTTGCCATGCAGTCTTTTTAGATAGATATAAAACATAACTTACTTCCATTCAACATGGCTATCATCTGTGCAGCTTGTTGGGTTGATGTATCTTGATTTCTGTCTCTACTCCTGTGAAACAAGAACACATGATTGACAGTTATTTTAGTGGGGGAGGGGAGGGGGGGGGGCAATGATGATTTTTTTTAAAGCTGTAGTCCTTGATCCTTAGAAAGGATCAAGTAAAGTTATTTTCACCAATTCTGCACCGTTGATTTCTCTTGGATTATACATATAGAGTAATTAGCATATCTATTATGGTACTAGGCATTTGGAACAACATCAATCACTTCTGATGTGTGCCAACATTTCAAAGGCTGATACTCTATTTATAGGGTGCAATTACATATAAGTTAAACCAGACACCAAGAGTTGAACTTTAATATGAATTATGTTTTAACAAGAGGTCATGATGGAATGACTACACTATTATATCAAGTTACGTACTACTGAGATGTCAACATTTGATTAGTTAATCTGCTGAATATTGCAGAAAGCACTTTCTTCTCATGTAACAACACACATTGGGTACCCCAAAATATGGCAATAAATATATTTGTATAAAATAGACCACAATCTTGGTAAATTTTCATTTCTTCAGGTGTTTTGGGCAATCTCCTTTCAGTACAGTTTTGAGTGAACTTAATATCTATTGTCTTTTTATCAGAATGAGTTTAAAAACTTAAAATATGATGACTTACAAATTTCCTGCCTTGCTAGAAGCTTCTCTCGTAGACACTGGTGTAATTACATGGGTTTTCCTTTTCTTTTCTTTGCTTTTATAAACCAGTAAGTTAGTTTCCTTGGCAACGTTCATTTGATTGACAATCCTAAGTGTTGGTTCACTGTCTTCTGGGGCAGTCTCATTCCAGTCGCCAGAGATTCGTGGATATTTCTTGCTGGCATTCTGTTGTACAAAACAGTTACAAAATAAAATTTAGAATTTATGTCCAACTGTGTCAACATATTACTATACTAATCACTTCATACAGAATACATCTAAAGGACAATTTGAAAATGAAAAGACATAATAAACTCAAGAGGGTGTTTTCTACAATCAACGATAATAATTAACACATCTACAATCTCTTTGTTTATGTACAACTTAAGTTATCATCATCATCATCATCATCATTTTATACTGTTGATAAAGGTCAACGACCTGTTCAAAGTATATATGTCTACATTTACGGAGCAGATGTCAGTCTGTTTGTTGGGGCTGTATTAAAACCAAAAAAATAATATATTAAAGCCAATATATATATTTCTGATTGTTTAAATTCAACTGAATGACCTCTGTTTAGCACTTTCACTACATTATAAAGGTCACCTCAAAGCATTCATGTATCCGTTCTGTTTTATTTATTTATTGTTTGGATCAGGCTCAAGGCCCATATAAAAGAAATACACCAGGAATTTTAGAAGAAAATACATATAAAAAAACAAACTAATAAAAAACACACCAAAATAGTGATATAAATCAATAAAGAATAGCTCTCCAGTGCCTGTATTGGAGAGAGTCATGGTACATACGTGAGTAAACACACTGTACATAAACATTACTACTATCTAAAACTCTCTTGACAAAATTATAAACACTTTTCCGGACAAGTTTACCAAAAGACAAAACTGAGTAACAAACAAACATAGAACTAATACTACACCGCCTGGACAAATTAAAAAATTTTCTAAAACAATTATTATACGCAACTCGAACTTTGTTGTATGTTCTCAACTTAAAATTAGACCACAGTACAAAATACATCTGTTTATAATTATATTGCCAATACATGCGTTTATATTTTAACCTTCTGACATTTGTTGCAATCATCATGAAACTTCTCCAATATGAGTTAATAAATTGAAAAATTGTGACATTTCCCTTTGAAAAAGGCAGGACTATATTGGATAACAGAGCTGTTTATCATACCATGTACCAGTCCGTTGGCAAAATAAACGGATGTATTTTGTACCAACAGTTCACTTCCTGGAATTCTGGCCTGTTTTTCCTCCCAGAGGCTAAATTAACAGACAGAATCTAGCTAACATACGTAGTACTCTTAGGCTAGCAGTCGAACGAGAAACATGAAAACTATTGCAGTTGTTCTTCTGTTCGTTGGCCTCACAGCCTCACAACAAACCCATGACTGGGTGCAAGAAGAAGTTGGTCCAGCAACTGAAACACAAGATGGAGGATCATGTGCCTATACATTTATAGTACCACAAGAAAACCTACCATCTCATCCCCATGGTTCACATTCACATTTGTCAGAGATCTCGGAGAAATTGGACAACATCCAAATCAACCTACACCAGCTTCAAGTCAGTTTGAATGTAGAATCAACTTATCAACAGAATGGACACACAGAGAAGGTCTATCCAGAGGGTAAGTCAGTTTGAATATAGAATCAAGTATTCAACTAAACAGACATGCACAGAAGGTTCAGAAGGTATTTAGGAGTGAAACAAGTTAAGACCAACTATCAAGTATTATTGTGATAGTCATAATGACTGTATAAGCAACAATGTAGTACATATGTATTAAACAATCATGGAGAGATAGAGATAGAGAATGCATATGAGCTGCATCAAAACAAAATTATGTACCAAAAAAAGTATTGTAGAGAAGGCACTAGTATGCCATCATTTTCTTTCACTTCTCTCATGTTACAATTATATACACTATGAGTGTTAATTGGTTATTGTTTGGCACCTGAGTAACACAGAGAGACACTTCTCAACATTTTTGGCCCTCTCATACAGCTTTCTGGCACAGCACTGCATAGGTTTTGGCATGTACTGTTCTGCACATACACTCTTGCACCACTAGTGTACACAGCCATTTTACACAGACAACTTTCCATACCTTAATATTTTGGTGAGGAATAAGTTACTGCCCTCAACAAGCAGTATACATAATGAAATTTATGCAACAGGTAGATATTTTGAGACAAGCCTTCTGACAAAGTAACTGTATTGCCTTTCAGATTGTCACCATGCTTACATTCTAAATGGCAGCCATCTTGTTGAAGGAGTTCACTTCATTCAACCTAAAGATTATCCAGAACCGTTTGCTGTCTACTGTGAAGTTGCTGATGACGGTATCTGGAACGTCATACAACGACGTCAAGATGGATCGGTACATTTTGATAACGAATGGACAACTTACAAATATGGATTTGGTTATGTCACTGGTGAACACTGGCTGGGAAATGAAAAGATTTTCCATCTGCTTCGTAGAGGGCGCTATAAGTTACGAGTTGATCTGCAAGAATGGGACAATAACACTGGCTATGCCGAGTACGACTTCTTTCAGATCGGTAATGAGGACGCCAAGTATACACTACTGGTGGGAGATTATTCTGGAAATACATTAGACTCACTTAGTTTTCATAATGGTATGGCATTTACTACCAAAGACCAGGATAATGATGCCCATTCAGGTTGCTGTACTTGTATTAGTGGTTATGGTGGATGGTGGTATAACAACTGTCTCCATTCAAATTTAAATGGCATGTACCTCCAAAATGGTGGTTATTCAATAAGTGGGGTTCGATGGGCCTGGAAGATTGGTACCTATTCATACAAGAGAGCTGTGATGAAAGTAGAAAAGGTTCATCCTTGATAGTTTTACAGTTATGACAGTAATCACCTATATTAACAATGTCACAGTTTTTTCTTCTTCTTATTCTTTGTTTTTTTAATGTCACGCAATAACTGATTATGATAGACTTTTAAATAATAAACCTATATTCAAGTAAACAAAAAATGTACTAAATTCCATTTATTCCTAGAAGTTATATCCAGATATATTACACAAAAAATGCTGGTGTGATAGACATTTTTTGATTTTATAAAAGTTTACATTATCTTTTATAATTCCATATTACAGAATAGACAAATAATTTACAGCACTTCAAATCAAAGCATGGACAATGAAGTACATATACTGCAATATATTGATATATTGATAATTTGTTCTGATGCATTAATTGATGTCGCTATCGTAATGTAGTCACAACATACTGTCTACATGGCAAAGTTGAATATGTCATCAATTTGCTTTGATAATTCCACCAAACAGGCATGCAATTCTTCACTATTGCAAATAACCCTTCTATTGGATGACATCATCACATAGTGATGTCTAATATAATAAGAAACTTGGGTAACTGTAAGAGGTGTCAAATTTGAAATTAGTTATGATTGAAGTTATAAGTAATGACGCACACAATTGCAGTACTCCTTTGATCTGACCCTACTAAATTTGGTACGACGAAAACTTACTTTGGTAATGTATCAATATGCTGTAGTGGTTCATAATTCATACTCTGATTAGAAACACTGAAACCAAGTCTTTGTCAAAGGACTTGCAATGCCTTCTTAAGACTCTATCTAATCACACTCTATTACTCTGTATCTCTACCATGACATCCTAAAAATAGCGTGTCAGCTCAATCTGCACTAGCTGCAACTGCAACAATTTTTAAATAATGTTTCATTAGGTACAATAACTTGCTCATAATACCATACACACTGTGAACAATATTGTATCACCTGTAGGTAAACATATTTTTTGAAGCTGTAAGCACGATTAATCAAATCAAATCAATTTATTCAGAACTTCTGTATGTCATCAATTTTTCTTTAGAGTTATTCGTTTGTTAAAAGAGTTATGTTCCTGACTCATCAAAATATAACGGTTTGAAAATCAACAGTATACAGTACAGAGAGAATTTAATGAAAATTAGACAAGTATCTGAGTTTTCACATTACTTTTAAAAGTTTAGTGCTGTTAGACTGAAGCTGTCAGTCAAAATTTGACCTCAAAAGTCTACTACTTTAGATTTTAAGCAACATTTTAAACAAAAATTTGTTTGAAACAGTGACTTGTAGACATTTTATAGATTGAGAATTAAAAGTGCAAAGTATATGTATGCATATGTGTGTTGTGATTATTTTCCACTTTATAATTAGATGTTTTTTCCAATATTTTTCTTTGTTCAGCCAAGGAAAATATGAATGATTTAAGGGGACTTTGTAGTGAGTCGTCCTGACAACTCTTAGGTTATGAGTATTTTCCAGCTGAGTGAAGAAAATTATTGGGAAGAATAACTGTTATACCAGCGCCAGTAATATCAAAGAAAAATCAGGGAAAGTAATCGACAATTTGGAATGTTTTGACTCATATTTCGAACACAGCAGAACCAGTGATATAGACACATGTTGTCGTGACACACACGCAGTGCTGTGACGTAGAACGTATTTCGAACACAGCAGAACCAGTGATGTAGACACATGTTGTCGTGACACACACGCTCAGTGCTGTGACGTAGAACGTATAATTAGATGTTATTCCCCAATATTTCTTCAATTTATCAAGGTTAAATAAAGTCAATAATAATAATCTGTCACTCTTTTTGTATTCCTAATTTCATTACATGTGACACTTGAACTTTCATTACAAAGGCAGACTGACATACAATCATACATATTATAGTTACATACAGACATGCATGCATACATACACACACACAGACAGACAGACACACATAAACACACAGCCACTGACAGACACTCACACATACATACGTACGTACGTACGTACGTACGTACGTACGTACGTACGTACAAACATACATACATACATACATACATACATACATACATACATACAGACAGACAGACAGACAGACAGACAGACAGGTATATATTCAAAAGCACAGGAGCTAAACATTCTGTAAAGTTATTTTTGACACATTCATACACATGCATGCACATATAATATAATGTAACAACAAGTTTATGTTCAATAATACCTTGACAGAGATCATGTGAAAAAACTATTTCTGTCTAAAACAGTGAAAATCAAAGTGTAGGAGCAGTACTGAAACATCAGAGGAGATTAGGAATTTAGGGATACACTTCAAGCACAATCAACATTACATGATTTGTAAATTCATATGGGGAATGGATGTAATACAAACTAAATAGTTGGCTAAGCCATGCATAAGGTTGCAATAGCAAGAACATTCCAATGCACTATAAAATGCACGCTAGCAGCTCTGGGGAAAATAGCTTTGTTTTCTACCCACAAAAAAGGTAGAAAATGGGAAATATGCATGAAACCATGTGTAACCATAGTTCTTGGAGGAGACCCTCTGAGATCAATGGTATAACATATAAGTCTATAATTGTCTAGAGGAACTCTGCAAGGGAAGTAAACAATACAAGGAAAGAAACTGGTATTAGGTGAGTGATTTGATAAAAGATGATATATGAGGTGTAAAAGTCAGTTAGTCACTGAGAACTATACTCACAACACGGTCTGAAAATACCACCACAGGCTGATTGTTAAAAAATGACAGAGTAAAGACTTATGGAGTTAGTTGGAAAAATAAAGAAAAGTTACAAGACTGTTACAGAGAATATAGTATGGTGTTGATGTACAAAGAATGTGAGATTGTTTCTTGAATGTATTACAGTTATTTATATAGAACAAACAACAGAAAGAGAATAAAAAACAGTCACTTTAGAGTATAGCTTGTTATCACTGGCTTACAATATGTTAACACTACAGGAAATTGATACACACATTATCAAATTTAAAATTTAATCATCAAGATTTTCACATAAAAGTGAAATATTCAAGAATCCAGAATAGTTTGTAAGATATGGCATTCATGTCATATTATCAGGTAGTTTAGAAGCCTGATAGGGCTGAACAACACAACATATCTGACAGACTAAGTCCTGAATTGTACACAGTTTAGCAAAATGTTGAGAAGATTTTTATATAAAAATGAAATATTTGAGAGAGAAAAAGTACAAGTCCTGAACTATACACTCTTCACCAGAATGTCATTAGTTCCAGTAATTCTTTCTTGTGACACATAAAGGAACTTTGTCTTACGAAAACATTTTACATGTTAAGTAAAACTATTATTACTAAGTAGTATAAAGCAATGACTTACTGTTCTAGTGAGTGATAAGACTTCAGCTGGAGGTATTGGCTTGGGGTGGTATTCTAATAAACGAGATCTAGCATCTTGCTTTGATCCTTCAAGGGGTGGTAGTAGTGATGGACTCTCAACAGCTGATGTAGCACCACCTCTACTCTTAGTGCGATTACTTTTTCTTGACCCAGGCTGCAATGAAAGTTGTATCGAAGAAGGGTCATTGAAGGTCAATTTAGGATTAGGATTAGGATTAAAATATGAGCTTGAAAAACATTGATGTGAAAGCAGACAGTAATTTAGCTGAGGGTGGCATTAAGTCAAATCTGAGTTCACCAGGTATTTTATCGAGATTACTCACCATACATGGTATGATTCAGCCAATGCGAGTTTACTAGTACTACCATATCATGTATACAGCTACAAAAAATATGTTCACCCACAGGTGATTCAATACTATTCAGGGTAAACAATATTAAAGTTATTCCATTTTACAAAAGAATTTCAAAAAAATCTTCCAGTTGCAGTTAGTGCAGCTTTAAAAGTGCAATCAGACTTGTAAAAGTAGTCAACAAATAATACATACTGTTTTAGCTGGTGATGGTCGGTGACTTAGAGAACCTGAGGGAAAGAAGAACGGTAAATACAATCAGGGTGTTAGTTGACACACATGTTTTCTTGGGGTCACTGTATATTACCAGGTATGTAGGTTTGATTTGTTGAAAGCAATATGTATTTACTGATTTCTGTCTGCTTACTGACTTTACCGCTAAGTGGTATAGTGGTGATAATGTATTCATAGATCACCCATGAATAGAGTAGGGACAAGGGGGCATACTAATTACATCATCTCTATGATCACATCATCGCCACTATACCACCTAGCAGTAAAGCAAAAAAATGGACAATTTGACAAAACTGGTCAACCTGAACAGGTGAAACATTACGCATAAGTAATTAGAACTCTTGATCATGATACAAGAACTACTTCTAACTAACTCAAACTCCTGCACCTCATATGATGCAACAGATGTAGAACCAGTTCCACATAAACCTGGTTTGTATCATTGGATCTGACTCTACATATTCCGATCCCTGACAAGACTATATATCTGTGAGTTCACTTTTCTATTAAAAACTGTGAGTCTCAATCCACTGTCAGACTTACTTTCAACATTGGTAAGGAACGTAGCCTCCCTGGCAAAAGATGGTTCAGGTGTCTTAAATGTTGTAGATGCTACTGCTGCATTCTCTACTTTACCCCACATTTTATGAATCTTCTTAGCCAACGAATCTAATGCTATTTTCTAAAAAATCAAAAATGTCAAAAAATAATGAGTTAATATCACAACACAATTGAACTTTTTTTATTGTCAATAAGATGTTACTCATCACAGCAAATATGAATATATCAATTAGTACTAAGAAAACTCATACTTTGTTTTAAAAAAAAAAGAGCACTATTTTTTTTTGGGAACAATGTTGTATGTTACCTGGTAGGCCTTTTTGTTTGTATAAACTGATATCTTTGTTAAGTCAAACCACACTTAGTATATCAAAGTAACAAATGGTAAACACTCAATCACACAGGTAAAAATAAATTAATATCAGTTTATCCCTACTGCCTTACTTAGTATTTGGTTAGTACTCCAGATAACGCTCACAAGCTTATAAGCTGGGGTGTATCACAGTCCCTGAGTCTACCACAGTCCCAATCTGATTAAAATACGATGTAGTGGACTTGGCATAATTTATTTATTTACCGCTTACTCTTATTGCCATTGTTTTTCTTTTTTTGTCCTGTAAGCACCTTGTACCTACATCTGACACAGTACTTTAGGAGTTAAGTCTCATACCAAATCTCACACTTTATTACAGCACTCAATGTTTGAAACTGACAAAAAGAGCACCACCAAACAATAATCACAACATAATTTGTCTGCGCTCGAGTTCTTTTCAAAAAGAGCTTTCTGAGGTACTGTATTTGTAAGTTTAGGTGCATTTCGCGTTCTCATTCATTGAGTAAATCCACTCAGTGCTCACGTTTTGTACGAGAACTCCTGTGGTATTGTGTCAAATGTAAATTGGTACAAGGTGCTCACAGACTTGTCACAAAAGAGAACAAACAACAACAAAAGAAGGAGAGAAGGAAGTAAATAAAGAAATTGCACCAAGTTCACTACATTGGATTTTGATCAGATTGTCACAGTCCCTGATAAAGGGACTATGAAGAGGCTACTGAGAAATATACACCATACTATGGGTACTGTGTTTCATTTCTGAGTGCTTCTCTATGTTGTAATGTTTCATTCTGTATACAGAGGCCAATACAGCAATCCTTCCAACTAGAGTACAGTACAGCACCACTTTAGTAAAGTTGAAAACCAAAATTAACCCCAATGTACACTCATCCCTCCCTCCCTCTCTTCCCATATAACAATAAGGAAAGATATCCTGTGATTTTGTGTTCAGGCCGTGTCAGTAATCATGAGATATATGAGCTAGCAATAGCAAATACTTTAGTAAATTTGTTCTATAAATAGTTGAACATCACAGCAGATGTTAGTCTAAATAATGTGTCGAGTCATCTCTTCACTCCATAGATCTTGAGATTGATGTACGGATAATAAGTTAGACTACGCTGATGCTATATGGTGTGAGATGTGTTAAACATGTAATGCACTATACATGAGATAAATACAGTAATGCAAGGCATTTGATTTGTACATTGGTGAACAGGATTTAAAACCAAATATCTTGTTGTAGACTTTGTTTTGTGAATATTCCTCAAGTATTGCTATTACCAGTGTTATTGGTAACAAGTACATTTCATACTCTAGTTGGGAAAGAAAGCAGTTTCGGGTACAATTATTTCATATCAAAGTGATATTTAATTGTAAGTTACACTGCAAATACACATTGATTAATATGTTAGTAACACTACAAATCACACATGTGTACTAATTGATCTATGTCAGTGCTTTAATGGGTGTGATGGATATGGCAAGGTAGTGGTGTGTATTTGAGTTGCTGTGTCTATGACTTACTCCTTCAAGCTGTATAGTATGCAGGTGATGGGGATGGTACAATGGTGATGATAAATTGATTGCCATGCATGCAGGCATAGAGATGAATATCACAGAAATAAAAACAAAGAATTAAATCAAATAATGGTGATGATGAAAACAGTGCAACATTTCATGCATTGGGGGGAAAATATTCACCCAATCTGTGGTAATGAGAACAAAACATGAACAAAGTTGGTAATAGCATATTGAGTTTAACTATGGGGTAGGTATAAACATGCTTTCTAGGAATTCTGGGATACTAAAGACTGGTCGACTAACAAAGTAAGGAATTGTGGGATAATGTGCTATGATCACTGACTGTGGTAAAGAAGTGAACCATGGGTACCTATATCAACAGTTAGGGATTAAGGTATGGTTGATGTTTCATGGGTGGGTGTATCAACGAAGGATAGGTGACAGTTTTGTGCATACAGCATTCATTTGTGGTTACAACAGCTATGATAAACTGACAAACACAGCATTGTTCAAGTACATGATGACAAAATATAGGGTGGGGATGGGGTCAGACTGTACAGGACTATAGCACTCACTTATTGAACATGTACAAAGAATAATTTACCTCCCAAACCATTTGTTCATTCAATGAATGTGACATGGAGACTAAGAAATCGTCCTGAATGGGTCATAGCATGATATGATGTAAAATTGAAAACATTTAGCAAATATGAAAAGGGTGAAATCATCAAAATTTCCTTCTTCAAAATATACTCGAAACTTTTATCACATGTATACACGGTTTACACCTGGTATCATGTAGTCATTTCACTAAGAAAAGCTCTGTACACATATTTGTCTTAAGACAACCATGAATCTGATGACATCAACTGTATACTTATATAATACTACCACTTTGTACAGTGACAATAGATGAATCTAACCACTGAAATAAGTCATTGACCAGAAAAGTTTCTATTATTACCAGTTTTGTACTCAATTGAACCTAATACAGCAACTTGAAAATTATGAAAATGATATCTGAAATTCAATACAACAAAGTGACTGAAACAAAATTATGCAAAATAATGATGTATCTATCTAATTTGTTTTGGAGAGCCTTGTGTCTTTATCCTTCTTTGGTTAGAAATATGTCCTAACCAATTCTGACAGGATAAATCAAGTAATTTCTGGTTTAAAACCATTCAAGTTGAATAAAGTATCTAACTAAATATCTGTGGCTAATCTTACTCTCACACCTTACTTCTTAAACCCAGTTCTAATCAATTCAAATCTGTCATTTTTTGGTTCTCAACAATCTGAAGTGAATGATGTGTCATGCTGAATCACTGTGTCTGTAACATTCCCATAAACATGTTAAAACCACTTCAATTCAGTCATTTCAAACTCAAAACTGTTTAGATTAAAATTATGTCTTCTTCATCTGTATATCTACTCTTAAATCATACTTTGTTGACCTGAAAGTAGTTTTTTAGACTCGTTCTGACTAGTTCAATTCAACTATTTCTGGTTCAAACTAGTTCTGAGCAGTTCAATTAAACCATTTCTGGTTCAAACTAGTTCTGAGCAGTTCAATTCAACCATTTCTGGTTCATACAAGGTCTGACTAATAAACTTAGCATGCAAACAGACAACAGTGTGTCAGCTACTCTCTATGGATAATACACACACCATCAGATATTACTGAACAGCTGACAACTTACATGCACATCTGGAAGATCACTGCCTTTTCGTCTTTGTCTCCAAGGTAATTGGGTACCATGGGCATCCACTGGAAAAGATAAACAGTCATTATATATTGCTGTTATAGGTAATCCCATGACAAATATTTGTCAAAAAAAACCCAACCGATCATCTTCTAGAATTTATAGTTATTATCAAGACTTCAGTACTACTTGGCAAATAAACAGCTAAAGACTATGCTGATACTTAGTCATCATCATATGTTCTGTATGGATTGCAGAACACAATTACTCATTAATTAGCAACTATTGATGACACTGATCTGGTGTACAAATATTTACATGACATACTCATGTTGGCCAGGTTATGTGAAATGTCAGACAGATTTGTAATCAAGTAAAAAAACAAAGACTACGCACACACACACACACACACACACACACACACACACACACACACACACACACACACACACACATACATACATACATACATACATACATACAGACACATGAAATTGATAAGTAAATAAGGAAAAATATTACATGTACAATATCTTACGTGATTCGGTAAATGTAGAGGGTACAGCCAATCCCATGGCATGGTATGATAATGGATCCATAGACAATATTGCTTCTTTGTTCTCTGTATATTCAAACTGGTGGTGATCAGATTTCCAGTATTTACTTGCTTCATCTTTTAAATCTTCAAGATCTAGATCTCCTGATTTAGCACTGACTGGTTTACTTGTATCACCTAAACAACATTATGAATTCAGTCACTAATATACAATAAAGCTTGTTAGGCAAGTGTTTAAAATATGTTATGTAGTGACTTCAAGTTTTGAAATTTAACACTATCGGTAACTCATTAAACTGTTTTCTTGTGGGTTGGAAATCAAGAAGATTTGCTTCATGAAGCAATATACTTTATTTTAGTTTGTAGATGTAAATCAACGTCTCATAGTGTCTGTCTCTTGCAGAGCGTGATTTACTAAACAAGGACTACGTGAAAAACAATGCGAAGCCATGTCATAATTTTGAGACAATACGAAAACATAAATCATATCATGATTGTACACTATATGCAGACTATACTATTCAGACATGTGCAACAATTGTATTACAATATATAGGAATCACCCTCTGCAAGAGACAGACACATGTAACAATTGTATTACAATGTATACGAATAACCTTCTAAAAGAGATGGACACAGGCAACAATTGTATCTGTTCTGACTTTTATTCCTGCACCTATCATTTTCTTATGCTGTAATATAGTGACATTATTGTCAAGAGTAAGTTTCAACAATTACATTTGAAAACATTCAATTTATTATAAATCCCATATATTACCTTTTCTGGGTGATACAACAGTTACTTGATGTGAGCCCCTACCAGACTGTCTTGTACCTGGTGTTTCTGTTATAAACACCCCGTCACCTTTCCCCTGTAAAGTGATTTTAAAAAATGCAAGACAAGTACATCAATTAGAAACCAAGCACTCACACATTTGAGACTGTCAAATAAATTCCAACAACTACACAATTAGAAAGGTGAGGACAAGATTTGGTGAGCAATACAACCTGTACAATGCTTATTATTCTCTAAGGCTATACACAAAAATATTACCATGCATTGCACTTTCAGCCCCCAAACCAACAAACCTATGGTGATTAAATGACAACTTCATATGTTGATAACGAATGAAGTCCCCAAATCTCAATGATTCACTAACAGATGTAAATACACATTCTTCATTAACTGATTATAGGGCCTTTATATTTTTTTTTTTTTTTTGTCGAGTGATTTCATCCATACTTAATCTGATGAGTACCATTCCCTCTGTATATAAGAACAAAGTAAATCAAATAGAATTACCATATGAAACTTAATCTAAGAAACTTGGTCGAAATAAGCTTTTCACAGTCTAGATAATCCTGTTTCTACTGAACCTTTCGATCCAAAAATGTAGACGCAACTCCCATGATATCCCATTTTGCCCTCTAATATATTTCTACCTTTAAACCAAGTTCAAATGATGTATATTTCTACCTTTGAATCAACTTCAGATGATAACCCATCTTCAGACTGAGTGTCTTCATCAGTTTGACTGATATCAGAGTAATATTCCTCTGTAGTGGTGGTTACAGAACGAACAGGATACACTGATGTTTCTGTAAAGTCCTTGGCAAACATTGGCTGCCGTTGAGCTGCACCACCCTCTGGTGTTCAAATACAGAAATGTTAATAATGAGGGGTGTAAAGATTCAAACATAATAGTATACAATGCACAGAAATGAGTACCCAAACAGTAACAGTAAAGCATTTAAGACAATCTTATAACTGTATATAAAGATATATTTTTACATGATTCATGACAATCTTACCATCACTTTTTCTGTCATCTTCCCTGCCATCAGCCTCTCCCCGAGAATGAGGCCTTTTCAAGATGGATTTCGGTTGGACTTCTACGTCATCATCAGAAGAGGCATCTTGATAAGCTGTAGAAGCATCACCTGCTCCAATCTCTTTCCTCTTCTTCATTTTCTTTTTCTTTCTCTTTTCTCGTTGCGGTGTGGTATCGATGCCAGATTTTACAGTCACTCCAGCATGGGTTATTTTATGAGGTGTGACTAAATCTGTATTATGTTGTGCAGTCTGTGATCTCTGTGATCTGCTGGAGACCCTACTCTGTAATGCCTCTCTTGGTATGAGTTCATCATCAATGAAACCATCAGAGTTGTCAATGTTTTTTACAAACTGTATAGATGCCATGGATGGTGTAGACTGGTCAAGTTGGTTGTTCATGAGTTCTAATTCACTGCCAGTTTGTTGATCACTTGTCAATGGCTGGCTTTCAGAGTGGTACTGGTAGTAAGATTCAGTCTCATCAGATAGAGTGATTCTGGACTGCAGACAAAAAACAAAGTAAATTCAAAGTGAATAACACCTATTGTCACTTTAATGGGGAATGCAATACCAGAAAATAAAGATAACTGAGTAAACTTTGATTCTGGAGAGTCGTTTTATGATTTTACTTCACTTAAATTATGCAATTTTGCAGAGAAACCCCAAATTGAAAGTTGTTTTTCATTCACTGTCCAGTGTTAGTTCTTGCCATGAACCTGCATTGTTTCATGGGAGTCAGCAGACCTGCATATGTAAAAGCAGAACATAAATATTCATGACTCCAAAGTGCTTATATCCTTTAAATAAAATAATCATGAATATTAATGTTCTGCTATCACATATCAAAGATTGTGGATTTCCTCGAAAAAATTTATAATCTCTCCAACAGCTGTGCTTCTTCCATTTTTGACTTTAAGTTTTAGGAACTCATGAAGTTTATGTACACTGATTTTGTTGACTGCTTCTTGCACTACCATGTGTTTGCCATACTTGATGCAAGTTCAACCTCAATCTGAGGCGTCCTTCATCAACAAAAACAGCTGAAAAGTGAGTACCCAGAATATGGAAACTTCAGAGTACTCTTTTGGTAAATAAATCTAAGTCTTTCTGTATACAAGGGTGAACATATCACAAATTATGTAATCTTGTGTGACTGACTTACCTCTGAGAGCCTGGGGACACCTTTTTTATGTCTAGTAAGTAACCTTTCTACCCTATCTTCCAACCATACAACTTTCTTCCTTGCAGCAGCAGCGTCTCCTCCGTCACCCTTTGTTGCCCTGTCTAGTTCAATCCTAGCATATGCCAATTCACTGTTCAATTTCCCAATGACCTGTAGTCAAGCAACGTACGTGATAATAAGTACATACATTTCATTACAAGCAGGTGTGACAGGTGATCATCTTGGCAAACTAATAAAAGTAATGCTTTAACAACAATAGAAAGGTCAGTGTAAGTTTCAAACACTAAATTATTTAAAAGCCATTATTACATTTCCTGGTAATTAATAATTTATAAACATCTGTAAATTAAATCTAAAAAAATTATTACACTACAATGATGGGCTAAAAATAAATAACATTCTCTTCTACATTGCCCAAAATTTTTGTTTTTCAGGGAGGTGGGGTGAGGGGGGGGGGATTTGAAAGTACAGTATACAATGTACACATCTATGAATTTATTAAAATTTAATCATAATGTTGGAGGGGACTTTAAATGCCTTGAAGCATATTTTTACAGTACTGAAACCAACATTGTATTTGAACAGTAAAATTTAATCTTAACAATGGAGGGATTTTTAAGGAGTTATGGCGATTACAGGGATTGATATCTATCATTTGAACAAATATCAGTGGTTTTTTTAAGGCCAGGGAACATAGGTAAATTGATGGGAAATTGTAAAGTTCTGCCAACAAAGTTTTGTTAGGGACTCAGATACTGCCATTTGACTTTACCCTTTTAATAAGTTTTACATGTACATACTACCATCATGAACACTGACTACAACCTAGCAAATCATAAAAAAATTAACGTTCTACTTCTACAAAAGAAGTGAACTAGCTTTGCTGTCAATGGCTTGAGTAATTTTACATCAATAACTGTATTTATCATATGTATATTTTACATCTTACCTGTAACACTAACACCATCTCTTCACATTGTAATTTTAATTCTTCTACTTGTATTCTATAGAATTCCCTTTCATCATGTGATTTAGCCTGGGATAGTTTCTGCATTGCCTTCTCCAAACTATCCTGTACATCACTGACTGCTGATATCTGTCATTATAATGAACAAAATGAGGAAAATTGTTAGGTTTCATAGAAATCAAATATTTACTTACTAATATCAATATACAAATACTTTGATTCAAGACTGTAATCATTACAGCTACATTTAAAGAATTCCAAAGTCTTGGACAGTTGCAGAATAATAACCATTTGATGTATCAATTCTTAGTACCTACTATAGTATTTTACCTCACGCTAGAGGTTCAAAATAAAACAACATGATTGACTTATTCTCAGTACCTACAATAGCATTTTACCTCATGCATTCAACTGTCTGAAGACCTGGTACAAATATCAGAAGATTATCAACAATAGGAATCAAAATCTGGGTTGTTAATAGATACTATTTGATTGAGACAAAGAATGAAATTGGCACAATACAGTATGACTAACCTAGTTTGGTACGAATTATCATTTTGGGCACTCCACAAATTAAATATTATTGTTTACATTAATTCCAAAAATTATGTGATCATGCTTAATTTATGTTATAGTAAAAAGACAAACCATTTTAAAAATGCATGATTGTAGATACAATTCATCACTTTTTATACCAACTTATTACAAACTAATTCATGTTATAGTGCTTCACAACACCTTGGTACACTGGTTGTCTAATTATAAATACCAATGAAGTTAGACTCAATGCAGACATTGCTAAGAGATAATGCTAACATAGAAGGAATTCTCCTAACTTAGTCAATCATTAACAATTCAACTATTTCTACAAATCTAGGTGTATGCTAAATTAATATTGACCATATCAAAATACATTTTGAAACTACAGGACATACTTTCCTTATTTCACAAACACACCCACTCACCCACCCACCCATGCCCCTCACTCCCAACTCCCACATATCAATGACCCATAAGAAAATGGGACATAACTCCTGTATTAAAGAATTATACAGTTAGAGTTACAGCCCTCAAGTCTTTCAGGGCTATCAATATGAGGGCTCACTAAAGATAAATGAAAGCACATAAATTAAATTTGTTTATTGGAATAAACATTAGAGAAATACCGGAAGTTTGCACAAGTCTATTATATATACTTTTTAGAGAGTATTACCAATATTATTTTTTCATGTTCATATATATATATATATATATAATACTTTATAACATGACAATTTAATTGCCCTCTGAAACATTTTGCTTTCAACTGATTCAGTTTTCACTAAAAACTGCATTTGTCTGATGTACAGAGATGTTAGTGGATTCCTTGCCCTGACCTGTCTGACCATACATGTAACTCATTCACTCCAACTGCATCTACTGTACTGTCAGTCAATCCACCAGATTTTGTTTCTGCCAAGCAAAACAAGTCAGATGAAAGAGCAAATAAAAAAGGACATCCTAAAACATCATTAACTTTCATAAAGATATATTTTATAACTCACTTGATCATCCAGTAAAACTTCAGATCTTCTTATTAGCTGTCTTTTCCTTGGGAATGACACACCACTAGCTACAGATTGAGGTCTTCCGACAAAAGTCTTTTGACGTTTCTTGCCTGCTTTGACTTCTGCTAGTGTTGACATGATGAATGATGTCTGGTTACTATAGTGATACAACAGCTACACCTAGACACATTGTAGTGATACCAGACTCCACCAACACATACAACCTTTATATATATGGGGGAAAAATTGAAGATGGTATATGTAAACAAACATGTCTATAAAATGAATACCCTATTCAATCCAAATGAATGTTTCTGCATGTGATAGGATATTTAGAACAGTTTAGCCTGTGTGTTCAAACACATGTTTGTAAACCTGTCAACTTGAAGTTGGCAGTTGTTCCTGCACCAGAAACATGTGTACCTGGGAATTTGACATTTATAGTTAGTTTCTGCACTTGCAGCACAACAATTTGTTTTTCCTCATACCCTGGAAACATTTTTTTCTGTCGAGTTGGTCAGCATATTTTTTTTTGGCAGGCAAAATGTTTTTGTTTTTTTAAATCCCCCCCCCCCCCCCGAAATCAAGTAAGACTATTGAACTTTTTGAAATGCCTACCAAGGGTGGTAGTATGGTAGTAAAGTATGTCTGAGTTACAACACCCATCACATTAGGCTATGGTGAACTATATTTCTGACACCACATTCACACACCTGAATCCATGCCACACCAGTGAGGAGGATGCATTCAAAATATGCAATGAATGTAAGTGCTGTAAGCATTCAAACTTCACATTTCTGTATATACAGTATAGTCTAGAATTAGAACTTAGAAGTAGTGTCAAAAGGAGATGAATGTGCTCTCGTCTACAAAAAAGTCACCTATTTAGAACCATGGCAGTAAGAACATAGATGTATTAATCGATACTGATACATCCATGTAGGAAGGACTGGTTCATAATGTATTAGGTGACACATCCATGGCTGGTTCTACCTCCATGTTATTGTTTAAAACAATGCATACAATCGACATCAAATTATACAATATTACACAAACTGTGTTTAACATATTCGAAACACACATCTAAAGAATGTGATATACTCAGTCACAAATAACATGTACTGTGCTGTATTGTAGAAGTATACAGTCATTGTAAAAATTAATAACAACATGTTACATGACACATTGACAGGCAAGTAAATAGATCTAGGAATGAACTATCCGTTTAGATATTATTATCAAAACCCACAGATATCACGGGAATCAATAATAACGAAGACAACACATGACTCTTGTAACGCTAATTACTAGATCTAAACTTACCTTGACGGTCTGGCGTGTACCGTTCGTTTTCTTTGGTAAAATATAAGTACTGCATGCACAGTTTCTTGCTGCCTGCCTGTGCGCGCTGTAACCTATGCCGTGACCTCGAAGCTGATCTCCAAAATGGCCGCCTCCTGAGATCGGTTGCCAGTAGTAACAACGCGAAAGGGGCTTTTGCCAAGATCAAAACTGGATTACCTCTTTTGTGGTCTCACATGAGTCTATATCAGCACCTTAGATTTATGAAATAGCGAGATTTCGGAAAATGATGGTTTTTGACGTATTTTCTTTTCAATCCGTTTCACGGAAGGTCGCGGATATGTACTCTCGCGTTTAACGAGATATGAGCAAGACTTCCCAAGCTCCTTTGCGAACATAAAGTGCCCTCTTTCCGACATTTTCCAAAACGGTGAGTGAAAACATACGAAACCCCAACAAGTATATCGGGCAACATCTTGGTCGTACAAGTACTTGTGGCCGAATACTTGTGCTAGCCGATAGACTATTAATCCCCCTTGAAGCTACGCAGTATTTTGAAAATAAAAAAGGATGTGCTCGTGAATAAATGAGACGTTTATGATCGGAGATGACCAGTGAAACCCATATGACTGATCAGTAATGGCGCTGAATCCCTTCAACGCTTGAACATGTGTAGGACTTTTGTAGGTGTGGAGAAATATAGTTAATAGACAGACATCACAGTGTGAGTTGCGAATGAAATCACTACATCACAAAATCAAATGTTGTATCTGTAAATTGAAACGTAAGGCAGAACTCCTCATTTGGCCACTGAAACTGAGAAAATTCCATCTTCTCCGACGACAGGCAAAATAGATCAAAAGCAAAATAAAGCTTCATTTAGAGAGTGCATACTTTCTTTAAAATCCTCACAGGTCATGTAAGTAATACTTTAAAGGATGCTCTGTCCAAAAAAATAAAAACTAACATATGATTACACATTTTCACTGAATGCAATGTTTACATGATTTACTGCAGTGTTATGGTGAATGTCGTGCTGTCATGCCATTGCTTGTTGTAAATGTAATGTGTTATGGCCATTGCTAAAACCATATACCCCGAAAGGGCATTGAACCAGTAATATATTATAATTTTTAAGGCAAGCTATCTGCTAATATTGGATTCTTGTTGTTATTGTTTTTTTATGGGGGGGGGGGGGGGCAATTGAGTTATGTTGCTTAAAATGTGAAAAGAATTGCAAGACGTTTCTATCAAAGCCAAGTACTAACTTGTTTTGTTTTGCCTTTAATATCAATGAATATAATAATAATAACATATGTGAATCAACTAATTTTCTTATCTTATTTTGTCTTCAGCCACCATGGTGCGTATGAATGTCTTGGCCGATGCCCTCAGGGCAATCAATAATGCAGAGAAGCGAGGCAAAAGACAGGTCCTCATTAGGCCTTGTTCAAAGGTCATTGTCAAGTTCCTAACTGTAATGATGAAGCATGGTAAGTTTGTCAGATTTGTTACCACTCAAGATGTATGGAATCCATGCTCTCTTGACATGTAGTGGGGTGGGAGGTATAGTGACTAGATACCTGGAATCCATGCACTCTTGAATGTGTCAGGGGGGGGGGGGAGTGTTAGTGAGTATCATACCATAGGTAGAAAATGTCATTAAATGAATGGCAAATTATCTTGTGACCATGCAAATGGCATGTGAGTGATTCACTTGAATTTATATTGCATATTACATTGACTATGAACACTCAAAACATAAGTCAGAAACATATGACCTGCAAGACATTTGCATTTAGTGATGATATGGTCACATTTTATGGCAGTATGTCTATTACCTTCTACTTGATGCTCCTGACCATTTCTAGAACAAAATTATGTTCATTTGCTACACTGGTAAGATTCTCCACATCAGCTGATCCAAAATCAAAATGTCAATGTACTCTGCATGGTGTATATTTTGAGATGTATGTAAACAGTCCATCTATCTACATGTGTGAAAGAAGAAAAGTATTGTTATAACATTGTTATAAAATAGATCCAGTATTGTAAAATTAATCTTTTGTAAATTATATTTTATTTTATGTGTTTCATTGACAAATTTGATATGACATTGTAGATGAAGACAGATTTTTGTAAAATGGTTGAAAACGTGATTACTTACCTGTAAACCTTGTTTTTATTTACCGTAGGTTACATTGGTGAATTTGAAATCATAGATGATCACAGAGCTGGTAAAATAGTAGTCAACTTAACAGGAAGACTAAACAAAGTAAGTCATGTTAATAATAAGTCACCGCTTTTCAGTATTGAAATATGCTGTAATGAATTTATTACTGTTCTTGCTGGGGATAGTAACTTGGTAAACTTTCTGAAGTTTCTTAAGTCATTTTATGGAGATCCTTCCCCAAAACTATGGTAAATGCATCATCTATAAAGTATCTCCTGAAATCTTTAGTAAGAGGCAACATATTTGCATGGTTAGATTACTTTGGGGATTTGGTAAAAATTTTAGAAGCAGGTTTACCTTCTTTTTTTTCCTCGACGAATTCTCAAAAAAAGAACAGATGGAATGGAAAAAAAGTATTTTTTTTTTTTTTTTAGATTTTAGCCAATAACAGGACACCTGGATGCATATGTACAGACTAATCTCCACATATGATATCCCTTTGTATTTTACATTGTGTGAATTGACTTGTGTAGTTCCAGTGTTTTCAGATGTGAAATTATGAACTTTCAGGAATGTTTAGAATAGTACATCAGATGCAATGAACACTACCCCTCAACCTTCTATCCCTGGGAAGAGATCTTGTTATGAAACAAAAACTAAATGGCATAGTACGGTATTTGAAAGATTTGTCAGAAAACTTCAGTTGAGAATCAGGGAAGTCTGTCTTGCATATTCTAGTCAATTTTAAATATGCAAGTTAATGTCTTTGAATTTTGTGTCTTTCAGTGTGGTGTGATCAGTCCAAGGTTTGATGTACCTGTCAGAGATCTAGAAAAATGGCAGACCAATCTTTTGCCCTCAAGACAGTTTGGGTATGTACTAATGTTCCTTCTCCTGTAGCTGTAATTTAGCAGAAGTAGGTTTTGTCACTCAAGTCAGTGAAAAGAAAGTAGATAGAACCACAGTGCATGATTTATATAATTGAATATTGAATATTTCCTCTTGACTTTTAGTTATGAGTCAAGGAACATTTTATCATCCACGCAATGTGCTACATGAAAACTTCTGAAAATTGAAACCTGTTTTTGATCCTTTGGAATCTGTAACAGTGTTTTAACTATTCATAAAATATCCAATTTACCCATGGTTATGTGAAAGAAAGAGTTCAGACTTTATTTATTCATTTGTGTGTTCAGTATTGATAGCCAGGTACACACCTGTGTGTGTAGTTATCCAGTAGTGAATACGAGTATGGCTGTTTGTCAGACCAGCATGTGTTCTTTTACATAGGCAAATACTTGTGCTTTACATACAGTATTTGTCCACAGAACTCCTATCTGAGCCATAAAAATATTAAAATATTAATTTACCAAAACTTCACACACACAAAATGCTAAATCATTCACTTTGCAAAAATTAGTGTGAAAAGTATTCACTGTTGATATTGTTATAGATATTTATCTATTGTGTTTTTTGTTTATTTGTTGACAACAGCTATGTAGTATTAACAACATCAGGAGGGATTATGGACCATGAAGAAGCCAGACGGAAACACATGGGTGGCAAGATTTTGGGATTCTTTTTCTGAGAAACGGAACATGTAACGTTATAAAAAGTTATGTAAAAAAGAAATTAAAAAAAATCATGGAACTATGTTTTGTGTGGTTTATTATGTTAGTGTCACACTGATTGCTGGGAAGTATGAAGGGAAATGGTTTGTCCCAATATTGGTAGAGGGACAAATTCATCATTGAGGTGCTTAACATTGTGGTGTCTCTGGCAAGCAAAGGTATGATGTGGAGTACCCACAAAATAAAAAAATAAAATAAATAAAGAGATTTATATAGCACCTAGTCTCCATCAAGTGATGCACACTGGTGCTTTACAAAAGATGTTGTCACAAAGACTAATCTCTCGGTCTATCTAACTGGGAAAATGGGAGATAGAAGTGGTGTATGATGGTAAACAATATCTATGGACATTTTGAATGCCTTGGTATACTAGTACCATATACAGTGATTGACATTAATGTGTTGTTGACACAAACAGGCTGAACAGGAACCAGGCCAGGCCAAGTAAAATCATAATATCTTTGGTAGTTATTCAATCAAGAAGTAAAAGTAACTTGTGTTTATTTTCATGGTAAAATAGTGATGGGTTGGCATATCTCAGCACAGTATTTCTATTACTAGTTAGACTGTCAACCTATCACTACTAGTAGTGATGGGTTGGCATATCTCGTAGCACAGTATTTCTATTACTAGTTAGACTGCCAACCTACTAGTACTACTACTACTACTAGTAGTGATGGGTTGGCATATCTCATAGCACAGTATTTCTATTACTAGTTAGACTGCCAACCCACTACTACTAGTGTGTATCACTAGCACTTGTTACTTCAGTCATATTATCACGTTCTTACCTGACCATTATAATATGTCAAACATCAATGCATCTGATGCAGTCTGACAATACACATAAATTTGTAGAATCATTCAAATATTTTGCAACTTGTGGTCGCTTGTAATGGTAGAATTGCCCAAGGGTCTAAGTGCTGGACTATAAGCACAAGTACAAGTGTTCTCCCCACTATAGAGAAAGCACGGTGCAGACACCATCCTTGCCATTTAACCTGCCATGCTTCAAAAGTATTCTACCATCCTGAAGCTTTAGTAATCTTTGAATGACAAAATCATAATACTTTCACATGAAGAGAAATGGCTGATCCCCAATGTACATGTGGAGTTTGTTCCAGTGTTGAAGACATGCATAACTGATAATATGCTGATAACTGCAAACCAATTTTGACATGTACTATGTAGCATAGACAGAAGGTTGATGATAGTACGCTCAGTGCATGTGTTCTAATTTTCTAGGGGTGGGGTAGAGTTGTGTTTGTGGTTTAAATGATAGTGCACAGGGTGTTTACATGATATTAGATTTTATGTCTCATTAAGAAATATCGTACATGTATCTGCTTTAGCATGGCATAACAAAATATGAAACACTCGAGTCAAAACGAAGTATGGGGAAAACAATTGTTTGACGTTGATGGCGCCATCACGAACTTTTGAGTGGGGCATCACATCACATTATGGGTGCCTCCCGGGGGTGCCTCACTGCTCCGTCCCCTCTTCTAGCAAGTGCTATAGTAGTGTCGTGGATTAAAAGTCACATTCACTGATTGTATTTACAGAATGTCTGTAATCGGGGCTTCCTGTAAACTTAAACAGATAAATTGGCCAAAAAATATATATACATTTAAAAATGAATAAATAAATAAATAAAAATTATATTCTTTCAATAGAACTAATATGAGAAGGGATGAGTAAGTTCTCTGAAAAAAAAACTATTGCACCGGTGCGGCAGGTATGGTTGGAGGAAACAGATGAAACAACTAAACCCCCAAACCCTGTCATGACTACAAGAATTTGATTCATATTGCACTTCAAAGGCTGCATGTCAGAAAAATCAAAAACGCGAGATCGTAATTAGTACGAAAGTATTGTTATTCTAAAATGTCAAAACTATAATAAAGCTCGTTCATATTCAACTTGTTATGTGAGGAATGAATATTGTTTCGTATCCCAGTGAGGTTAAGTTGGTGGTTACGAGATTCGGATTGAAATTCAACAATGCCAATCGTACGCTAATTTCAAATGATCGCAACCCGAGACGACCTTCACGTGGTGAGCTGTGAATATTCACTTTGGTTATTTAACCGTATCCAATTTTAGAAATGGCAAGTGAGGAGACAGAACGTTTAGAAGACGAGATAGAGGAGGACGAGGTAAATATAGAACACACAATTGCGTAGAGCAGTTGATCTACCCATAGTGCAGAAATCAGGGTCATATCTTTTGCCATCAGTAAGCCGGTTCATGGCATGCATGCTTTCGTCAGCTAACCATGTGCATATGATACTCGTACGCATTCTATATTCATTGAAATTACATTGGGTCATTGAAACCAATTGTGTAAAATCACATGGAAATAAATAGTACATTTGATTAGTATTTTGTGTAGCTATACAGAAATAGCTGATAGAACAAATTAAATGTTCACTATGATTTATAGCCCAGCTAGTTACATAATACATGTGAAGCCCTGGTACATGGCCGTGATCACATCCTTAGAACGGACATATAAGAACATACTACAAGAAAATATCATAGACGAAACATAATAATTTAAAGCTTCTGTTCATACTATTTACTCTACCATGTTATAGTCATGTCTATTTGATTCATATAAAGTAGAAAGTTGTGTGAAATGTGCTAGTAAGAGACTGAATCTCACAGGAAACTGGGTTTTTATAGACTGACCTACTCTACACGTCTTGTGAACAATTACGTTGGCAGAAGTTAAAACTTTGTCTCAATAATGGTACCATGATATTTTAGCAAATGATTGTTTATCAGGGTTCTGTTCACTGTGCAACTGTCATCAAAAAATGAAAATATACCCAAGACCTGTGAGACATATGTTTATGCTGTTTAAATTGGGAAAGTTCAGTCAACTTAGGTACATTTTAGCTACTGGCCACCCTTAACAAAAAACATTGCCCTGTTCCCAGAATATTTGGAAATGAATTTTAAAGCAAATTTTAAATTTTAAAATTTGAAGCATAAACACAGGAAGGAAAAAGAACACAAAATTGATTCTCTTATGTAAAATTGTAATAAGAATCTGTGTGTAAAATGAGGAAGGCAAATTTACAAGGTTAGAGTTACATCTACTATGGTGCGATATTATAAGAAATTGTCACCCAAAATAATGGTCAGTGAAGGGTCTACCTAATTGTCTAACTTGACTGTTACTTGTGTTGCAGGAATTTGAAGATGAGACATTAGGTGAAAGATTATTGGCACTAACAGAGATGTTTCCAGCAAGTCTACGCAATGCTGTATGCAAACTAGGAAGTTCAACGGTATCTGGAATTGGTTCAACATATAGATTTAGCCGTAGTGCAATGTGGATATTTAGTTCATCCTTTATGATTCTTGTTTTACCAGTTGTCTTTGAAGTAGAAATGACTCAAATGGAACAAGCACAATTACAGAAAGAAAGACAGGTAATTGTATACTATCATTTTACAACCACTGACATCAAACCATTGATGAACAGAACCTGTTACAAACACCCATAGAAAGTAAACGAATGAAGTGGATTAATAAACTCTTGGCACAGCATGTTGGAAGTACAGAGAGACAAGTATTACATTCCATTTGATAAGAACAGTTGTATGGCCTTTTTACATAATAATTCACGTTCACAAACAAATTTGAAGTTCCCCTGGCATTTCATATATACATAAAGAGGCCATAAAACTATTCTTATGAAATTATGAAACGTAATTCAAGTCTCTGCTGTTCCAACTTGCTAAGCCAAGTGTTATTAATCCAATTCATGTGTTTACTTTCCCCATTGTGTAACAGGTTCCATCCAACAATGGTCTGGTGTTGGTGGTTGTATTTGTAGTGGTTCAATAATTTTGACAAGTCTTCAAGAGTAATTGTAGATAAATTTACGTGGTTAGCACTTCTGGTTTCATGTATGAAATTCTTTAGCTAGCATACTTGTAGTGGTATATGTGAAGTCAATTCACCTTTTCTATCAGTGTCTTCCATAAAAACTGATCTATGCATTAGTGATTTTGTAGTGTTTCAACATATTTCCTTGATTATTGCAGATTATACTTGGACCAAATGCAGCTTTCAGTGGTGGTACTGGTATCCCAACTGGCCTAGCTCCAGCTCCTATGCAAAGTCCTCCACCACCACAACCAAGATAGCAAGACATACCTTAGCAACAAGAAATAATATTATTTGAAGAACAATTAATTTGTATTTGTCAGTGTGAAACTCTGAAGAAATTGTCTGCTCTTCGACCTCAACACCCTCCCCACCCCTCCAGAAACTTACCATAAAAGTAAAGCGAGGTGTACATATATTCTAGTCAGAGGACTTGGAATATGAAGTAGCAAAACCAGAAGAACAGTAGATTTAGATATACAATGTTTCCATGGTTACCTCATTTTACAATGTGTTTTCCAGAGAACATTTAAGATGGGCGTATGGGAAATTTGCATGACAGGAATAGTACATTACTATTGAAATGTATCATACCTTTATCAATAAATACAGAACAGAACCAATTTCTGTATAATGGCTTGGGGAGAACCCCAAAGTACAATGTATTAGTTAATCCTCTTTCTATCGGAGGGTGGGGGTATTTGTACACAGAATACCACAAGTTGTGAAAAATAGGATTAAGTCACAGGGTGAAACCAACAACTCTACAAAGGTGTGGGGATAACAGTGTAACATATGCAATCCTCCTGCTATAGTTAACCAGACAATGACACTGGAATTGACTCACAATTTCATAGCATTCCTACAAAAATCGTCTGATTGTTAACTTTTTTTCATCATCTTCAGGGTCACAACCAATGTTATTTTTTATTTTGCACAAACTTTGTTACCACATCCTCTGTCTATAAGCTTTTTTTGGTTGTTTGCATGTTTGGGGTTTGTAATATTTTAATAAACTGTGTGTAGGTTTTTGAGTACAGTTTGTATATGGTGTGTTTATTCTTTGCTGCACAGAATAGTTCCCTCCCTATTCTTGCCAGCAAATACAGAGTACAGAGAAACAACAAACGTCTGTATGATTATTGTGTGTTGTCTGTGGTTTATACAAGTTGACATATCAACATGGACAACACTTCAGACATATCAAGTCATATTACAAGTGAAAGTATCCGACATGCAGACAAAAATGATATTTGTCATCCTACACCTTCACAAGTCAGTCATTGCTTCTGCAGTGCTTACAACATAAAAGTCAAAACATTCATTATTTTCCAAATGTTTCTCTAAATTATGCTTGCATAGGTATACTTATAGTATTCTCCAATATTTTATTCATTGAACCTGAAAGTACCCTTGAGGCTTTTCTTACTACTTATATTTTTTATTCATAGTGACAAGGCCCCTTACGTCACTCATATCTTTGACTCATAGTGACAAGGCCCCTTACGTCACTCATATCTTTGACTCATAGTGACAAGGCCCCTTACGTCACTCATATCTTTGACACAGTGACAAGGCCAATACGTCACTCATATTTTTTATTCATAGTGACAAGGCCCCTTATGTCACTCACATTTTTTATTCATAGTGACAAGGCCCCTTTACGTCACTCATATCTGACTCATAGTGACAAGGCCCCTTATTTCACATTTATTTTTCTTAACTGAATGTGAACAAATGTGGGAATGCGCGATACATTTCAAACTGTCGCAACCTGATTTCTAGAGTATGTGTGTGTCTGTGTGTCATACTCGGAATTTTATCATTACATCTTAAATTGTATTCTAATAACAATGTGCATTTATAATAAGACAAACAAAAGTTTTCACACCCCAAACCATTTATTTAAAAAAGAGTAGAGACTCAATCTCCATACATTTTCAATTCTCTTATTACATTAACTATAAATTAATGTACAATAAATACATTTCAATGAGTTGATCATATAAATTTGACATGAAATAAGAATCAACCAGTGATTTGAAGAACAGAAAGCTCCTATTGCTAATCTATGCTATCTGAACTAGGGTATAAAAATAGTAGTACCTATCGTAGTAGGTAAAGGTTGCATTGGACGGAGAACAAGCAAGCACTGATAGCTAAATCATTCCGCAAAGTGATCATGTATAGTTCCATTGTCAATATCAAGTTGACCTGTCATTAGTACAAGAGTATAAATTCTTGGCTGAAATCAGCGTTAAAATCAAATAAATCATAACTGTACAAATCATTCAATATTCGTGTTCTATTCATGATATTGTGAAAAAAAATCTAAATCTTTAGAAGTAAAAAAGAAGTCATTGAAAATTTTGTAGAATCTGTAGATGTTGTGAGAATTATTTTCTACTTCCTCTGCCTTTACTTCTCAACTCATCCAACTCTTTCTCATGTAGATGTGATTCAGCTGTGGTCTGTGCCAACTGTCAAAGAACAATCAGTTCAAATGTTAACTCTCTATCAACTAACAATTGAAGCATTACTGTACAGTACCACGGAAGATAATATTTATATACTTTCAGACAAGGTATAGCCTGCTTACATCGCTATCTGAGATTTCGCTTCGCTGTTTCACTAACTAATGCTAATAACGACTAACACTTTATATAGCCATGCCCCCAATGGCAGTAATCAGCATGCCTGTTTGTAGATATTTACATAACATTTGTTGTATGTAAACTATGTCGATCTTGTACTCATCTCAACAAAGGCACATTTACAATCTGGCTTCACTTGAAAATAGTCAATACACTGATGTACATTATCACTCCCCAGTGTGACCAATCAGTTTGAGTGCATTCTTTCAAAGCAATCAGTTTGAGTGTATGATTTTCAAACCACATTTATAATCGTTTGCCATTGCTAACAATACAGGTCCACAAAGACCCCTTAGGTCACTCGTATTTTCCCTGGCTGAACGAAGAAAAATATTGGGAATAACATCTAAGCATTTACACATTAACATAATGAAACACTGGATGTATACATACCATATCTAAAAGAATTTCTATTTTCAATTTCAGGAGATTGTTTTCTTCATTTAGAGTTTGGTTTTGTTTTTTCACTTTACTGAATTCCCTTTGGTTTACACTGCCACCACTACTACCCTCTGAAAAAAGATAACAGGAAAAGAAATACCCTCAGTAATATTAAATCAAGATATTTTTAGAAGGAAATACAGATACCATATTGAGGGTCATATGAAGATATACATTGACACTACATAGTATAGATCATGTATATAGCCATTATTCAACATATATATCAAATTATATCTCACTGCACTGCCTGTGCCTAACAGTGAAGTTTCACAGGGCTACTACTGGTAATATAATGTACATAGAATAAGGACATCCATACTTAATGCTATGTTTCTCACTGTAACACCTTAAAAATGATGGGTCAGTTGGTCACTGTCAGTTAAAAATGTTAAAGTAAGAAAAAATAAGTAATATGCGCGTACATGTTGGTTATATTTTCTTAACTTTCTGAATGACCTAGAAATGCTAGAGCCAGAAGGAAATGTAGACCCATTTGTTTTATTAAAGTTCAAAACATTCATTCTCGCAAGCCATAGTAACATTTTTCCACTGATGCAACGAAAAATAATAAGCGAGGGACATCTGTCAAGTGCAACTGTAAAGAGGCTAGCAGTTTTACAATTACGCAAAAATTCAGCAATAATAAGTTTCCTTCAGATACGTGCTTGTGGGATCGTCATTTCATGATCAGTGAGGCTGTGATTTGTTTCTACTCCTGCCATAGAGGGCGTCAATTTTTTAAATAAAAAAATCAGTAATCACCAGATTGAAGAAATATACAGTCAGTCAGGTCATGAGAAACGTTCATCCTACCAGATAGAAATACTTACCAACAACCCAAGAGCCATCTTCAAATACCAGTTCTTGTCCACCTAGTTTGACCGTAGCAGGTCCATACTGCATACCGTACTCAGTTTCTCTGACAGCATGGTCTAATTTATTGAGATTATTCAGTGATGCTGACTTCCTGATTGGAGTCTTCTTTGGGGAAAACTTGTCACCAAATAGTGGCATTCTCTGTAGGTCAAGATGTAAAGGTCACTTAATTTTTTTTTCAGTGTTTTGGTGCTTCACCAACACCTCAAATGCTATTGCATCATGGGAGTCAGTAGAAGTAATACATTTAAGATGCACACTGAATATTCATGAGTCCTGAGTGCCTATACCCTTCAGTGTAAATCATCTCATAAATATTCATTGTGCAACTTGAATATAAAATTTCTGCTGACTCCCATAATGCAATGTCCCACAGCAAAGATACCCTATAAAGACACAAGATCAACTTGATGTTTTTTCTGAAATGTAGGTGATGTAAAATCGTGAAATAACACTCCAGAACCCATAGTGTATGAAAATGACTTAATTTCCTGGATTGGCATACCCCTTTAACTTAATACACCACTCCAGACTTTTAATCTTTTACCATTTCACTGGTACCAAGTTTTCATTGGCTAGATTCAGCATTTCATTTTACACAGGAGCTGTCCAGAGTGTAAATTATCATCTTCGCATCTTTTAGCACAGTCAGAACTAAGTTCGAAATGTAAGTCATACCAATGAGTAGTATGACTTTAATACATTTCAAACTTTGTTCAGAATCATATAATTCTGCTTGAAATTGAATCACTTTGAATGAAAATGAAAGGATAAATCCTGAAGATTAAGGCTACTATTGTGCTCAGAATTAATCTACATGCCAAGACCTAAATATAGAGAGATTGATTTTTATCGAGGGAGTTAATCTGAAAGGTTTATGTGATTAGGTGTCTTTTAAAACCACACACCGTACCCAACATCAAATCATTGTAATGTGGGGTAACACACACAGTGAGTTAGATACAGTTCAGTATAATCTAAATTATAGCAGGGTAGTAGGTAAATGCTGGTTTTATATACTAGGATAAGATATTTCATTATTAGCTGACTGATGTGTTTCTAATCAACAAACACAGTGAGTGTTTCAGTGTCAACTACAATTTGTTGATCTGTTAAACTATACCATGCAGTTGCTTCCCATGAAAGCCATTGTTAACTATAGTAGACCAGTAGACCTACTTAGAAAGATGAAAATACATGACATGTTAGACTGCTACACTGTTATTGCTGTATACAGATAGTTAATACAGTAACATATATTATTCCTTACATCACCACCTCTCGTCCTACTGTGTATACTACCATACTAACATTCATATAGGAATATCAGTATGTATAGTATGCCCAAAGGTTTTGATCAGCTGACTACACACACACACATATTGATATGATATATATATATAGGTATGTATTTATGTATGTATGTATGTATGTATGTATGTATGTATGTATGTATGTATGTATGTATGTATGTATGTATGTATGTACATGTATGTGTGTATATATGTGTGTGTGTGTATATATATACATTATATTATAAATTCATCAATCACCTAGTATATAACAATACACACTACACAAATTATGTCCATAAATAACATCATGTTCACAATGATATAGTGCAATGTAGGTGATTGATGAATTTACATTTAAATAAATGATTGACCTTTGTGATAACATTTTGCCAACATATAATGTATTACAAAGTTAGAGATACCGTCATTTCAAAAATGCACCATGACTGATTCTGCAATTCTGTGTGACTGTGAATCATACATGATTGATGGATTGAGTCAGTATAGCGTTCAAATATTGATGTTTCCCTTTTCTATATTCTAAATTTATGTCGACATTCTGATTATTCTGCCATAGGTCTGTTGGTTTTATCGTTAATATTATTTGTTGAACTATCTCAATTCTCAAGCATTGTGTATATTCGGTGGAGCGTTGTTTACGCTAAAAAAAACAGTGACCAAGATGGTTATGGACAGGCTTCAACTTGCGCAGCCAAGCGGGATTTACACTCTAAGCGATTATCACAAAACTATCCTTGCTACATTTGTTGAGAAACAGTTCTGTATTCATTCATGAAAAATCTAAAAACGTGTTGAACGGGATCACTTACCTAAAACTGTACTATATTCGGATATTGGATCAAAACAAGAATTTGTACATTTCCATCCACTGAAAAATTGTTTACGTGAAACGTCACTTCCGTTATCGTAGAGTAAAGAAATACGAACATACAAATTTCTTATTGCCCACCAAAATGGCGAACATAAACAGAGTTAGTTCGCCTATGAACCTATATGAGGAAGATTTATTGAAAACCAGGGAGGAGTTGAACCATATGAAACAGGACCTACTGCGTAAACAGACACAAAGCCCCGGTATCCTTACCTAAAATTGCATTGTTATTTCCATTCAGTTTTTGGCTGATGATTTATTTGCATGTGATCGGCAGATAAAGCGTCTAGCTGTTGCTAGGATATGTCTATGTCTGTAACTAGTCCCACGTGACCATGTGTCAATGTCTTATGGAAATTAATTTTATCATCTTGAGAAATTAACTTAATTTAATCATTTTCACGTTTCACAATTCATAGATTTGATAAATCAAGGGATAATGCATGTGCATTATGTCACCAACTTGCAAGAATTTCAATTTGTTAATTATTTATCATCATTGGATATATTGAGTACATCCATGATATCTTTGAACGTCAAAATGGTGAAAAGGTGTATATTTTGTGATGTCAAAATGGTCATGTGCAATGATGGCATTAGCACAGTTGCTATGGCAATATTACTATGGAAACAAAGTACTGAGCTATCTATGAATTGTCATGTGATATTTGACAATCAAAGCTAGTAGATATTGACTATGTGTGTGTTGTGTGTGTATGTGTGTGTACCACCATGGTTGTGATGGAAGTATAACCTATCATTTGATTTTGTCATAAAGTATGTTTGGAAAAGAATGTATAAATGAAGAAGTCAATAACTATCATACTAATTGCATGACCATTGTTATTTGTGTCAAAGTTCATGTTGATTGATGTTTAACTCAATGTTGTCTAGTCTGTATCCTGTCTGTTATACTTTGTTTCATAATGTATATAACATTACATATACAAGCAAACAACATTGTAAGAACTGTATACATATATTTAGATGTGATTGATGTTACTTCATCTTTCAGTATCTGCTTTCAATAATAAGTTCTCGTAACCTTGTGTTGTTGGTATACCACGTCACACACACACACACACACACACACACACACACACACACACACACACACACACACACACACACAGACACACACACACACACACACACACACACATACACACACACACACACACACACACAGCCTCACAGGTATGTAAGGGTCCCAAAATTGACAAAGTGAATGTAAAAGTGCTCAACTCTTACTCTGTCGAAAATGGCATAAATACATATACAACTGTAAACTGTAAACACATACATACTGACACACATGCACATAAACAGTTAACACATACATACATTTACACATACAAACACACGTGATTGTATATTATATATGTACATACATATGATATGTTCATTGACTTTTCAAAAATACATTGGATACCTGATAAACTTTTCTTTTCAAACATTTCATAATGACAAAACATTTGACAGCGTAACAGATTAATAGTTGATTTAAAACCTAAAAGTAAAATATTCATCATTACACCACATTGCTGTAGCTAGTCTTTGAGTCTATCCAAAATAATTTCCCTCATCAATACTGATATCTCATTCATTAACAAAACAGTCTTATGTACTAAATGTAAATATTTTAATTTTAACACATTTGAACATACAGTATTTGAGTCAAAGAAAGATTGAGATAGTAACCTTGACAAAATTATAAAAAGCTTTTCAAATTGGTACGATCGATAGCGTTAATAACAAAATAGCTCACTTGGACCGACAGCTTCAAAGTTACACAGAACTTGTCATTGAAAGTAGGGCTTCAAACTATGATGATGATTATGGACTTACAAGTGAACTTCAAGCACCACAGAAAGGCTATCAAAAAGGTAAGAATAGTAGTTTTAGTGTATGCATATTTCTCAGTCAGTTGTAGTTCTAGTGAAATTGCATGCAGGAACAGTTCAATGTTACCATACATGTAGTCCATCCAAGTTGGTATTTTCTTGTGTGTACAGACTGTAAGATATGAGAGGCGTCATGTCGTTCCACCCTCACAGCCCTCTCCTCTCACCTGATGTGTGAGGGCACCCTTTCACAGCATACTTTACAGACTATTGTATGTGTTGATCTAATAAGATTTTATCCTGAATGTTGACCTTGTTCAGATGTTTTCTATTCTTGACAAGATTTTCAAATGCCAGGTATATCCAAATGACTGACTCACATCTATGAATCACACATTGCTTGGTGTACTTCACAGTCATAAATATACATATATGTTGAAATTAATCAACTTATTGTTTATGATGACAGAGAAAGAAACCAAAGAGTTGAACCAGTTTGCAGGACTCTACTCAATAAAAGCAAGTAAGTGGTTTATATTATAATATATAAGTCACTTTGTGATTAAATTTGTTGAACTGCTATCATGTTTATTATCTCCTGCACGAACAAAGTTTCCGTTATTGTGTATGTGAGAAATAAATTGTATTTTAGAAACTATAATTGAATATTTGATGCAGTATGTTTGCCATATGATAGGATGATGGAAACTGAAATTTCAATTTGTTTAAATACTAAACTGTATGTTTTTCAAATTCTGTAGAATATCTTTAACTTTTATTTCGATTGATTAATAGCAAGTACAATGTAGTCAATATTGAGGTTTACAATTTTAGCTGTGAAAGTATAAATTGTAATTAGACAACAACAAAGTAGATACATGTAGGATGGGCCTTACCGTAGCGTGACAGCGCCATCAATGTTGAAGGTGGAAAAACTGAAAAAGGATTGAAACTGGGACAGTTACTAGTAATGTACATATTACCGTATAATTACCATTGCAATCTGCTATCTGCTATCTCACCCACCCCTACCCCTAGAATGTCACACAGGTGTTGAGAAAAATGTGTAAATGTATGAGATTTTTGTCAAGTTGGTCCCGAATTACTTTTTTGAGAAGAACAATATCATTTAAATTTCATAACAAAAGATTCCATCAATAAAGAGTTGACATCCAGACAGTAAACAAAGCAAATGATTGATGGGTTTGTCAAACACAATATGTACAATTGAATTACTATAACAATAATACATTCTGTATGCACTAATAAAACATTTATTGTTTGTCTAGCTCTTTTACCACAGGTTGGTACCAAGGCCAGGTTAATCAAAGCATCAACTCCCAAAAAAGTGAGTAAAGCAACTAATTTGATTCACAAATACAGTAGTAGACACTTCAGTTATGCAGTAAGATTAACAGGAGTGTCAGCAATGACAAATATTTCAGTCTATGCATATTTACAGTCTGCTGCACTAGCTGTAACTGAGGTATTCATTCAGAGAACCAATAATTTATGCATTAAAAACTGTGAACATACCAATAATTATACCTTGTATATGTCAATTAGACAACTAGATGTCTATTTCATGTATACGTTCTCTAGTAATAAATTGAAATTGTGATTCATTGGGGGTGCTGATTTCTGAATGAGGACCCAAAAATCAATTTGATTGCAAATATTGCACCATACTACATGTATGTGTACAGCTACACAAATTGGTCAATCTATACAATAACTTAATTGATAATTTTGTACACTGATTAGTATATTCAGGGTGTAAGATATTATCAATTAAGTTATTGTATCTATAAAGACATTTTCAAAAACAAAGTGTTCCAGTTGCAGATAGTGCAGCTTTAATAATATAACTACTATTTAGTATTACATTTTGTACTATATTCCGGTAAATTACTATTGTCATTATTTTTGAAAATTTTTCTGTTTTTACTTGCTTTGTCAAAAGTGAACCGTAGCTGAAAGGTAACGATAGTATTTTAAATGAGATGTAGAAATACACCTTATCATATGAAATTAAATTAAGTTGTTAGTTTCACCATATTTTTTTAATGACAAATTGACATGGACACAAGGTAAAGCATTTCAACATGAAGTTTTGTTGCATTCATCATAACTGATACACATGTGAGTACTTTGTATTTATATCAACTATTTATCAATATTATATTCTGATGTCACCTTTTTTGTTCACAGGAGAAAAGTAGCAATAAACCAAAGCTTGTTGAGGTAAGTTGTCTGTGTGCAGTGATCACTTATTGCTTTGGTAGTTGAGTCTTTGGTTTTCTAAGATAGACACAAACTAAAACTATTGTGGCAACTTGTTGATACAATCAGTGACAAGCTATTGCATGGATGTTGGTTTAATCATAGTCTCAGTAGAGAGATGTCTCTGAAAACTAGTTTATTGAGAGGTCCATGAACCTACAGTGCTGTTTTGGGACTTCCTATGTTTACACTATGTTGATCACAGGGTGATTAGAATTGCACAACTGAGGAACTGATATCACCTACTTGTGTAATTTACCACATTCAAAAACAATAATTTTAGTTTGCACCTATCTTAGTAAATCGAAGGCTCCATTACCAGAGTCATAAATCTTTCAAATCTTCCATTTCGATACCTTTTGTTTGATCAGTTCTCACAAACTCAATGTAACTAATTATGTCCTACCTGAAGCAGAACAGGTTATTTTGAATAGTAGATATGATGTCTGTTTAACAGAATTTCATGATGTAGTCTGTACATTTTCATTTTCAGAACATTGATACTAATAGTATAAATCCTATGTCACTGACTGGTCACATTTTTTGATACCCCTGTAGCTTCACCAGTACCCAGGTTTTGACGCCAATGATCTGACCCCATTACCTGATGTAGAAGCATTTACAATTTTAAAGAAGGTGTCAGCAGCACAGAAAGATCTGAGTAGGAAACCAGGCTACAGGGAAGAATTCAAACGATTACTGTATTCCAGAATGAGTGAAGCTGTACTTGTAGTAAGTAACCATCCCAAAGCAAACAGCGCCCTCACACACTTCAGTGACATTTCATACCACCTCACTATATAATAACTGGATAATTTTCTTACTTGTAATTGTAATTTAGCTGATTTTAATAGCTGAAAACAAAGTTATGAACAAACTAATCAACTGAGAAATTACTCGATGGATTAGCACACTTGATACTTCGTTCAGGTGGAAGAACATCAAACACTGGTTATCATAATGTCAAATACCATGGCTGTATTTTCACTAACCACCAACTAAAATCACTCTGTATCTGACTCTAGAGGGCTCCCTACATAGTTTCTGAGCCAATCCATACATGCATTCTTCTAATGAAATCTTTTGTGTGATTTAATGTTTCAGGACACTTTCTGGTGGACATTTTTGAATAAATACCAACCCAGTAAGATTTCGCAGTCCAAATTGTTTAATAGAATTGCTCACAATTATGTGAAATTGTTACTATATGCCAATGAACCTCAATATAGGGATGCCTTCTTCAAGGTAAGCAATAATGATCTTCATTTTGACCAGATATGAACTTTGCACAGTGCGTACATGGGAGGAATGCCTAACTTAGGCAGAATATCGCTGTAGTCTTTCACACCCATATTCAGACAACTAAGTCAGAAAAAATTAGTGTATATTATCATTTTTCAGGATGTATATTTTTTGTCTTTCTAGTGTTTATTTTGTAATGATACATAACTAATATTTATTCTTGCCAGTGGATTGATGTATTTGAGCACATCACATTGCATTTTTTGAAGGAAAATTACAAAACGTATCCCCTCTTACATAGTGTGACTGACACACACACACACATACAAACAAACACATACACACACATACATACATGTACACACACACACAAAGAGACACGCACACACATTCCTATGAGTTTATTGTAGTATTTTGTGGACTCTACATATAGCTTAATATGAAATTATCTTTTGTTGAATTCAAATAAAAGGCAAAAAAGTTATCAAGTACATTTTGTGACTGCAATTCCTTCCAAAAAATATCAGCTGTTTATAGAAAACATTTACGTGCAAATCAGGGTCTGGCTCACGATAGTCGGCGGCTGTCGGGCTTGATCACCACTCACAATTGCTAACCTTAACTCAGAGGTCGCCGATCGTAACTACTTGAATGCATTTTTGTTCCTCCCTCATGTTGCAGCTATAGACAATGGTTTGTCACTTTCATGCCTGATCAGGGCAGAAGGAGCCATGCTAATTTAAAAATCAAACTTTATTTTGACAGAATTATCCAGATCTGTTAGCTCAGGGTGTTTATAGTAGTTTCTGTGAAGCATTCCCATCGTCATGGCGACAATTTGATGATGACTTCAAGTCTGATATTTGTAACTTATCATCAGAGTGGGTTGCTGGTACTAAACCTGTACCAAGATCCTTTACTGGCTGGAACTATTCAACTTTAGAACCAGCTGGAATGAAGAAAGCTGAAGTGATTTCTAAGTCAAAGAAAGGTGAGAAATTAACCCCATTATGAAAATGAGCAGTTGATACATTTCAACTCATTCATATTTTCTTGATTTTGGAAATGTCCCAATATGATACTTATTCCATTCTTTATAATACTTTTCAGGTAATATCTTGGACTTGGACTTCCTGTCATTAGAGAGTTCTCGTTCCAGTAATGACACCGCCACCTTATCAGATGCCAGCCCCAGTTCATCTATGGTGTTTTCTACCAAATATGGCAGACCAGATCACAAGAGACACAGTGTAAGACGTAGCGAACCCAAGACATATGCATCTTCCACCTCTAGTAGCTATACTGAAAGTGACAATATTAGTGCAGTGTCTGATGCACAGAAACATATATCACCTAGGGCTGTACGAGACAGGAAACTGATCAAACCCAAAATGAATATTTATGGAGTTGATGATTCAAACTTAAAAGTACGGACAGATGCCCTTACACCTATCACTGAAAACACAATGACAGATAGAGATGATACGCCGCAATCCATGAAAAGACCATCGAGAAGCAGAAAGACAGGCAATGCACTACATCAGTACAAAGCTGGACTTACTACAGATGGCAGATTACAAAAACCATACAAGTATCGTAGTCCAGATAGAAGTCCTGATAGAAGTAGTAGTCAGTCTAAAAGTCCACGTAATCTTACCAAGTCAGAAGCAGATACAACCAAAGATGGTACCAAAAGCACTAAGAGTGGTGTTCCGTTAGCTCAGAGATCGTACGCAAGTATTACACATGCTACATCAATGTCAACAACCAGGAGACAAACCGAAAAGAAGCAGAGAGAGGTATTGTAACATCATCTAAAACTTTTTAAAGATGCTGGAAAATGTTCAAACTTTGGACATTTCTCCTAAGTTCAAAGTACAAATTGTGTAAAGCTACTCAACAAAAACATAGTAAGCATTAATTCAATCCAAATCACAAAAATTGTGATTTTATATTAAATATTCAAGAAATTTCAAACTACCGCGTCAAGTATTAATTTATTCAAATTGACCAGTCAATTTCGAATAGTAAAACATCACGATTACATTAATTTTTTGTCAAAACTAATTTTAGCTAACTAAAAGCATTGTCACTTTTTTCTGTATTGTAGTCTCACCCAGCAACTAAAGGACCAGACTTTGTCAAGACAATGTTTAATGTGCATAGTCAGAGTCCATTGGTGGCACATTTCTTAATCCAGAAAGGTTTACTGGATGATGTTGGTACAAACGTTATCGTACAGAGAACAGAAGTCAGAAATCAACCTCCATATCCTTTTGATCGAGTAGTAATAACATGCATTCTGTTTTTTATCATGTTATTTTGTACCTATCCTAATAATTCTAGTATTTTGACTGTTCTTTTAATTAAACAAGTCACTGAGTCTTGAAAATCAAATTATTTTCTGAAACCGAAACACAGTTTGTATATTTTGATTCTTGCGTTTTAACCATGCATTCCTCAATTATATATATTTATTATGGATATTTTATAAATTTATTATTTAGCCCTTTAAAGCCTTACACCCTATATTTAGGGTGTAATTACATAGAGTTACAGAAACCAAGTCATTAAAATCTGACACCCAATATTTAGGGTGTACTTACATATAGTTACAGAAACCAAGTCATTAAAGCCTGACACCCTATGTTGAGTAATAGTTGTTGGATGGTTCAAGTGGTTGGTTCAACTGCAGATTTCTAGTTCAAGCCTTGCCCTTTCCTGGTTATATTATATAAGTAAAGTCTTTGAGGTAATCCAACCTGTATACTTTAGATGTGAACATTGTAGATGAAAATGAGAGATACATATTCCTGTGTTATAATGACACTTTATGATAAAAAATAATATTGTCTCTGAAACTGAAGGATACAGGTCCCTGTGTGATGATGAAACTTGATAGAAACACTGCAGAAGAAGAAGTGGTACATTATGCATGAACAGATTTCTTTGTAAAATCAATACATAGATTAACAAACAGAGAATGTCAATGAATTACTAACTAGAGAGGCTAGGTTGACTTTTTTTTTCAACTTACAAGTTGTTTCAATGTTTTAGCAAGCATGATACCAGTATAATAACAAACTTGTATTTCAGGTCAAACTTAGTAATAGAACCCAGCAAAAATTTACACAGCTTCAATTTTTTGTCCAATGAATAAGATATTTTGGCAATAAGAGATGTACATCATGACTGACTTGATTTTTAATGTCTTGACATGTTCCTGGAATTTATAGTGCGTCTCACAATGTCTGATAATATTAGTCTACGGTTTACAGTGAGTGTGACGTTGGATGGCTTTAATGTCTTGATATATCAGCTGTCTATCACTTCTACAGCATACAGGCCTACTCACTGAGTACCGGAAACCTGTACAGCTAATGTGTATGTTCCGTTACAACGGTATAAGAATTGAAACATCCTCATGTATTATTAAAAGTCTTCAAAGTAGTGTCCATATTAGGAAATACATCTGTAATGAAATCCTATCTGACTCTCTATAGAGAAATAACATGTATATTTTTATGTGTGCACTGATTTGAACGGTTTCACTTAAGTTTAGGTCATTTTGAGCTTGAGTGACTATGGAGTGTAGTGATAGGGAGAAGGATATGACCTTGACTTACTTCTAGGTTACCTGACATTCTGTGGTTTTCAGATGAAAATGATGTTTCATCTTTTGGGTCATTTTAGCTTCAATGATTACGTGACCTTGTGTTACAACAGACTATTAAAAAGTGTCTGAATCCCAGTCTTTGTGAGATGTGAAGTGAAAGAACATGCTTTTAGCACTATAATTTGGTTAGTACCCTGTGACTGGAAGAATCATAGAATTAATCTGCTCAATTTAATCAAGATCGTACAAAACCAGACTGCTTTTAGTGCAGAATGTATACGCACACACCACACATTACAAGTGTCAAAACCATGCACTTACATTAATTTTATAAACAAATATATTTTTTACATAATTCTGATTTCAGGCAGGTGATGTGTGTTGTGCCCTCTATAGACATGCACACAGCCTTCAAATAATGTAAAGAAAGCCCAGGTTAAAGAATGCAAAAAAAAATCGTTGATGTAAAAACTGCCAAGATTTTGATTGTTTCTACAGGAGCACTTTTGAGTGCTAAGTGTGTCGCTGAAAAGTTCATATCCTACTTAAGCATACCGATGTGTTATTTGCATTGACAAGATGTAATTACAGTTTGATCATCAAGAAAATCAATGTTACCATTCCCTGCTGCTGTGAATGTACCTTGTACTACACTCAGTATCGGACTATCGGTTCAGACAGCAACTTGTCATGACCTATTTTTGCATATATAAACTTTTTTGCTGACAAGCGCTTGTCAGTAGGCACTCCAAATAAACATCCAAAGAAATACAAAAGATGAATACATCTCTGAATGTGACGAAATGTGCGTCAACTACATATGCTTGCAATGACTGCATGAGCTGGAATGAGATATTTTGTCCCAGCATGCTTTGCGGCATGACCCATCTGGACTTCGGGGTATATGATAGAACTAGAATTACTTTCATACACTGTACACAGTCACGCAAAAAACATAAAATTCATAAAAAATGAGTTTTAAGAGCATTTTATGTATTCTGACAAATTTCAAATATGTGCTTTTCGTTTAAAACCCACATGAAAATGATGTTATACAAAGAAGCATAAGATGTAAGAATGTATGACCTGAATTGTTTAATTCCAATAGCAATTTATATTAACTCTTTTTGCTTATACCTCTCTTTAGAAAAAGTAAACCCCAGATATTTGACTATGAATTTTTATAGTTCTCACAAATTCAGAAATATACCGATACACTAAATAATTCTGATACCGGTGACAATTACATGTCTTTGAAATTGAAATTTAACTGCTAGTGCAGTTTTAAGAAGAACTTACATCCAATTAATTTTATTTCAAATCAGGCTACTCAAGTTTCCACACACTTTTTTACTATCGCTCAAATCACGACCTTTGACCTCAAAGCCAATAATTTTATTTTATTGATGTTGTTTCACCTAATTGTGTTTAATTTATCTCATTGACATAATTCAAAGTAGTAATAAAATATTTTCTGTGTGACTGAAATAAGTTACGATATTGGTCCTTTGAGAGTAAATTTTTCACACTTTGCAAAAGAGTTATTCCCATGTTACAAAAACCAAACAAGCGTAATTTGATGAAGAAGTGTGAATAGTAGCAAGTTAGATTATTTCATGAAGTTCAAATATTTCATTATCGTTTCTCTAAATTGCAGCAAAGTTTGAATAAATCATGGAGTAATATTTAGACTTGGTTTCATCTTTATAAAAGAATTGAAATGTACACTTGGCCAGTGTGTAAGTATGAAGATTTTTTATGTTGAAAAATAAAGTACTGATTTTAGTGAAATTTTACACACACAAGAGAATATGTATAGAAAAGTCTGAGGTCAAGGTCAAAGTGCAGAGGTCAATTCTCAAATGTCAAAATGCTATGTGATTACACATACCTGAAGAGCACACACATTTAGCTAGGTGTTTATAAATATTTGATTTAATCATCAGGGCTGTATTCCCAGCAGAGTATTGTATTTTCTGAACAACACATCGTCTTGACGTTTAATGAACTACAAACACCCTTTTCTGTGACTTTTATCCATGTAACACATTGTCTTGACATTGATGAACTAGTAAAACATCATTTCGTCGTGACTTTTAGTTTTGTTCACAGTTCCAAGATGAAGGCAGGTGTTAGAATGAAAGTATGTGTGTGTAATGATGCAGTCTTGTGCACCTAGTTGACAAGTTGTGTGTTTTATGAAGTGTTAACCCAATTGGGAATAGAACTAGTCAACTTTCAAATAATACTGTGTGATGATAATAATAATGAGATACAGTAACTCAACTTTAAATGCTCAGATAATCTAGGAGTATGCAATTGGAATTTGATTCTAGTAACAAAAATGGACAACCTAGAAAGTTGATATTTTGAAAGCACCTGGAACTGTCAACACAAACATCTACAGTTTCGGTTACTTTTTTCAATTGCTGATGATAAAATAGTACAGTACTTTTATGTGAAATTGCAGCCATGTATATTATTAAGACACATCTGATAGAGACTGAAGGTACTGTTAAATGTATTATATGAATATGTAAGGCTGTCACCACCACCATCCCCACCATGGAAGAGAGAATGTGGAGTTAAACCAAGTTTTTAAGTAAAGAAAACAGGAGACACTGGAAAATTCAACATGGATGGCAAAATGTTATTTTGGTCATTTTAAAACTAGATTACCAAGAAAGCATACATTACAAAATCAAGTCATTTCTTATTTCAAAAAAGGATGCCCAGAAAAATCGAACTACTAGTATTTGTTTCTGTCATGAAAGGAATTACTGACCCGATTCTGGTGACTTATAAAGTCAAATATTTACAGAAAAAATTGACACAAGATAAAAATGTACACATTCAATTCTAATTCCACTTACAACAACATTTTGACTAATATTACAGCCATTTTATCCTCAGTTAATTTGAACTCATTCTTCTGTTTGTCGAGATCTATTCAGGCGCTTTTGTCGGCACATAGAGCTCATCCCACAGGACAGAGAGGTAATTCAATTTTAATCTATTTACCTGGAGACCTAGATATTGTGAAAGCTTAGGATTGCATCAATTATCGAACGACATGAATGAATGCATTCTCACAAGAATCATACATGGTTTATCAGTACTTTCATAAGTGGTAATTAGATGAAGTATAGTCTGCTTTGCTTACATGGTATCGACTTTACACGTGGTTTACAAGTATTTTTGAAAAATGGTAATTAAATGAAGTATACTTTACTTGCATGGTTAATACTTTATGCAGTTTATGAGTATTTTTGTAAGTTTTGTTAGATGAAATATGACCCTTACTACTTCCAAGTTCATTCTCCATGCGGGTTTCTTGATCAAAATTTCTTGAATACCCCATGCCACAAACATTAAAATTGTCTAAGCATTACATGTAAATACCAATGTAACAACTCCAAAGTATTTGATTAAATAAGTGAGAAAAGAAAGTCAAAACAAGCAATCGGATATTTTTTCCATTGTCATAATTATGTATTCAACCATAGACCCTCCACCAACAACAGAATGAAAGTCACCGCAGCTAAAGTGCAAGTCTTAGAAATGATTATTATCTTGAAAAATATCACATTGTGCAACTAAAAATATGCAAATTCACATTCCAAAGTGTTGTACAGTATTAATGTACTATGGAGTTAAGGAAGTCTGTAAGAGCTTTTCTGTGTTTTAGAGAGTTGACTGATGGAACTTATCACACTTTAGTGTATGTAATGCTGATGATATCATACTGGGGGTAGTAGAATGTTAATGATATGCAGCTAGATACAGTTCACATTACTGACACTCTGTACTTGTAGTCGTCTAGTAATAGTTTTTACGGAATGAAGAGTAACAATGATACAAAATTTGCCATATTTATATGAGTTTCAAACTGAGTCTAAATTTGCCAATGTCATGAGAAGCATTAAACACTGTATAATGTATAATGTATGTAAAATTTGGCAGTATGGCAATTTGGGACATGTCAGGAACACCTAAATTTGGGAGAGAGTGCAATGGGAAAATAGACTTTTCTTGTAAATAACTCATCATGTCGCCCCGCTGTATTCAGTGCAAATGTTGTTGACACCTTTCACAACTACTGAATGTAGAAATATGACAAATAGTAAAGTATGTTAGCTTGACTTACTTCTAGGGTGGAAAAAACTTTTGCACATATGAACTAATTAGTAACGGTAGATAGGACTACCCATTGATGGGTTTTCCTGCAACACAAAAAACCAGGGCTTGTAAAGTAGAAATGTTAAAAATCCAGCTTTGAGATGCCACATACATGTTCAATGATGACTTCCTGTTATTCAGTGTATATTCTGGTTTTTGCTTGAATGAGTAATCATGACTGTAAGTCAAGCAGTGATAATGCAAGCCCATAAAGGCTAAACAATGTAATTATTTGTTGAATTTCTCATGGGGAAATGATGACGTGAACATTTTATGCCAACTTGTATCAGTATATGTTGTGACTGAAATCACCTTCATCATGTGTTTTAGCAAATACCGACAGACGAGTTACAAACTTTACATGGCAATTTTACACTGTGGGCAGTGAAATTTAGTTTCGTATTAAAATAAATTTTGTTTCCCTAGAATATTAAGTTTTTTATCTTGAAAACAGCTACAGAATGTAAAGCTGTATCAGAGAATGGATTAATGATTATTTAGTTTTTGAACACATCATATTCCATATTTGGACTTGATGTAGTATATTTTCAACATGATATTGAAAAAAATGTGACATGGCAGTGACGATGCTGTTACAGACATACTAGTCCAGATACCTGTCATACTCACTATAACAGGCTCTTGTTTCTAAGAAGCAGCATCTACAAGCCTGATAACCGAGTCTCTGAGCTAAAGACATGCCAATATTAGAAGTTATATCAAAGGGAGACCTCGATACTTATTTTCTCATTGTGTCAGTCATTATTGTACCAATATGTATACTGGCTATGTTTTTTTGTAAAAAAAAAAAGATAACAAAAATGTGATTTTAAAGTGATTTCCTTAACTCCTGTGAACATTGGATGCTCCAACTTATCGTGAAATTATCAAAGATGCCTTCCAGTCTGTTAGAATGTTGGATGAAAACTATCAGCAAATGTATGAAGAAGGTAGCCGGGCAACCCAGAGGTTTATTAAAGATCAAAAGGAGCAATACAGAGCACATATGAGGTAAGACATAATCCACCCCTTTTTTTGGAAATGTAGTCAACCAAAATAGTATGTCATAATAATGATATGGTCCAACACAAGTCTGCAGAAGCCCTACCAATCTACAGTGTACAGTGATTGGTTGAGTAAAACAGGAATATCGAATATGCATAAGATAGTAGTATATAATTGGTAAACACAAACACCAAGGTGTCACATCACACAGTGGAAGGAAACACCCCCACATTTGTGATGGTATTTTATTTGTAAAATACCTAATAATGTCATTACACTTTGTATTTTGTATTTTGTATTTTGACCATCCTTAAATACAGTATTAGCTCACAAGTGACTGACTGCAATAGATGTAAAGACAAGTACAGTTTTGGTAAATGTGATTCACAAGTTACATTCATGCTTATGTATAGATACAGTTCCTTTAAATATATATAGTATTATCAATATGTATATGGTGACATCAAATGCTGTCAAATGTAAAGACAATGTGAACGCACTGAAAATTATGGAGTATATTATGTGTATAACCACACTCAGTACATGTATCCTGAGTGAAAGTACATGTGAATACACACAGTGAAATAATGTAGCAACGTTCTATGAATACAAACCACAGCCGCACTATTAAGGCTCGTGTGTCCATAAGTCCTAGGTCACATTTTCTGAATAGTGGGTCAATCTGTTGATATATTCTTAATCGTAAAAGTGCAGTTGAAAATTTCTAGTAACTGTTTTCAAGTTTGTGTTTGAAACATTAATACAAACCACAGAGAGGACATTAACCCGTTTTCTAAGGAATCTATTCTTATTTAACTGTTCAAATGATCACAGGTGGTATTTACACACACCTAATTCCTGTTTAGTCATAATTCTAGAATTAATCTATCCATTTCTAGCTGATGTTCAAAGATCTGTTAAAAGCAACAAGAAATTTTACATCAGTTCACTCTTAATCCTCGCAGTCCTAGACATGTTCCCAGTAGAGTAACAAACATTTTTACTCCCTGTAAAATGTACATAATCCTACAAGACATTTATTTCAAATAGAACTTATCACAAATCTGTTAAAGACACCGTGGATGTTATTCATTTATTTTGGTCACAAATTTATGGTCTTGTTTTTCAATTTATTTATGCTTTAAAATTTGTAACTGTGGAAGTATTTATGACTGCCTTAGTTATCAAACGCTATCAGCATTCCATGAATTTACAATTTGCTGTAATGGTACCGGAGTCAAAAATGATCCCTACTTTGTTAATGGCTGTTTACACATGGACATCAATCCAGTGTACACTGTATCATCAACAAGTAGGAGTGATGTTAAATTCAAGTAACCAGAATGATCGAACCATCTCATGTGAAAGTTTGGTGTATTTTCGCAAAGAAGGAAAAAAGAGTAAAAATTTACAACTGCAAATATTGTAATGATACAAGTCTCGGGAATAATTTGCAACTTTTTTTCTTTCATGACATAACACACTAAAAAAGTGAACATACTATTCTGAATTACTACTAATTGATGTATTTGTCGTACTGTGTCATAGTGACACACAAATTCCATGTCAGTATTCCTAGCTTTCTCCCAATAATGGATCCAATCCCATTATAACAAACTGGGGAGAGTGGTTACAGTGACTACCAACATAAATCACAGTTCAAATTCATGTATTGAACATGGTATGAAATTGACAACATTTTTGTAACAATTTTGGCACCACATGATTGAAAGATAATTGTCTGCAACCGAAACATCTGGCACCATTATCGTCATCATTACATCATAGAACAAAATAATACAGAATGTGTAGTATTTAATTCTCCTTTCCTTTTACAATCAAGTAATATTTCTTTCTTCATATTTCAGTTCCATATTTTATTTTATTTTCTAATTTATTTTATGATCAAACAATTATTTTATAATTTGATATTCATTTATTCATCATATTTTTAGTCACTTGCTTGTAATCCATCTATCTGTCTCTAGATGAATTATTCATCTATAACTTCGTACCGCTAATATTGATTTGATTCATAATGTATTATTCTGGTGATGTATATTTCTATATCAGTTAAAATGTTAATTTATTCATCCGGTAATACCGTATTGCTTATGTACTTTCATTTATCATTTAACCTTTAATGTCTATTTTCTAGCTATTCATTTACTTATTCATTTTCATATCTGCTAACTTATTTATTTTCATTTATTTTTCATCTGTGTATCCTTCAGTTCATTCAGTTTGCTATGTTTAAGGTGAATGACTTCCTCAGACATAGCCATGCTGTTGTCTGTGTTGTAGATATGCTGTCATTACAAATCTTTGGTATACTCCTTGCCTATATTATTCAACCAATAAGTATTTCCAAGTCAATCTGTCTGTCTTTCTATCTATCTATCTATCTATCTATCTATCTATCTATCTATCTATCTATCTATCTATCTATCTATCTATCTATCTATCTGTCTGTCTGTCTGTCTGTCTGTCTGTCTGTCTGTCTGTCTATCTATCTGTCTATCTATCTGTCTGTCTGTCTGTCTATAGAGAGAGTGTGTGTCTCTGTGTGTGTAATGGTCACATACATACATACATACACACACACACACACATGCACACATATGTACGCACACATGCAAACGCGGGCGTGCACACACACACACACACACACACACACACACACACACACACACACACACACACACACACACACACACACACACACACACATACATACTAATCAGGTAGATACACTATTCCATGCACTCTTCCATTCACTTATTCACTTCCATCCACTCACTGTAAAGGTTAATCCCAGTAGTATGTTCAGATGACATCACTGTGACATAGTCTTGAAAAAATACACATGTACCTCCGGATAAAAAATGTAGAAATTAATCACTGCTAAGACTGACCCCCAGCTGTTTTGTATGCTGTAAGGTTATCCCTATGGGGTCTTCGCAATACATCAAATGGCCCAGAGAACATATAGTTATATTATAATCATTCACTAAATGTAATATCGGATCAAAAGTTGCAAGATCAATCACCTACCAGGTCACCCCCTCTGTTCTGTAACAACATCCCAGCAATGTCGCCACAAGGCTATTGTAGTGACATCATCCCTAAACACACAATACAGCTTTTTTAACTTTATCATTCTCAATATACAATATGGGATATCAAAAGTTAAAAGATCAGTCATCAGTCAGACTGACCCTGTTGCACTACTACTAAGGTTATCCCAGTGCAGTGTGGTGTCTTCACAAGTCTTACTGTGACATGTCATCTCAAAAAACTCACCCAGATAAGTTCTCTACACCCTATTATTCACTAAAACTTCATCAAAATAAAATGATCAGTCACCACCACCACCAGACTGACATCTACTCTGCTTTGTATGCTAGCTATCTCAGAGTATCATCACAAGGCATCGAATGGCCCATAAAAACATACATGCACAGCCTATTCATTAACCAAACATTGGATAAAAAAAAGCCTAAGCAACCAATCACTAGTAATAGATCTACTAAAAACCTTCACTAAAAAGACTGTTCTAAAAATAATGAAGTTAATTACATTGATGCAACATATCACATCTGCCTCCATTCTATTGCAATGAGATTTTAGCTACCACTTAGATTCACAACCACAAATCTTCAGTAATGAAATGCTGCAGTCGTTACGCACAACGGTCGATTATCGCTAAATGGTGTTGGAATTTGCAGACAGATTGCACTGAAAGTCAATCTATTATAGACATATAAGAGCATTTGGACATTGATAAATTGTACTCACTGCCTTCCACAATGTGTGTTAAAAGGAGCAAATGGTCAGGAAGTCCAGATCTGTATCAATATAATGTCCTGTACAAGTTATAACATTTGTCTGACCAGCTGGTTGGGTACATGTAATTCAATGTACACTTTCACTTTGAGGCAAGAACAGAATGACACAACATTTTTTATAGTGGTAATGTTAGCATCACTTTCACTTAAACCAGTTTGTATTTCATAGTATTTTCACAGTTCATAGAAGTACATGTATGTCTGTATCATTCATGATATTACCTTTTAGTTATGTACAGGTGTACAAGTGGTGTCACTTTGCTAACCTCTGATGTAACCTCAACAAGGATTTAAAAGGCATTTTGTGAATAATGCAGTGTATCCTGCAGCTATATGAAATGCTAAGTTGACGATATGATTCATTAAAGCACATCTGATTAATATATGAAATATTTAGTGCATTATGTTATGATATATTATATAGCAACATCGTGAATCCATAATCTGTATAATTCTGATAAAAGTTTTCCCATGGCTTATCATATCATAAATGTGTCTGAAATCATAATGTCATAAATATTTTAGGCTAGGTAGTCAATAACTGCTAGGCTTTATAATAGATTGTCATCACTACCTATCTTCAGTTCAGGTAGTGTGTACATGTGTGTGTGTGTGTGTGTGTGTGTGTGTGTGTGTCTGTGTGTGTGTGTGTATGTGTGTCTGTGTCTGTCTCTGTCTGCGTCTGTGTCTGTGGTTGTGTGTGTATGTGTGTGTGTATGTCTGTGCATATATGTTTGTTAATGTCAATATGTATGTCTGTGTTTGTATATAATATGTGCAATATGTAGTATGCAGTATGTGACTGTATCTGTCTACAATGTATCTGTCTGCAATATCTTTGTGCTCATGTTTGTGTATCTATCGTGTGTGAGTAAGAGTGAGTGTGTACGGTATATTACACACACACACACACACACACACACACACACACACACACACACACACACACACACACACAGTGACAGGTATATATATAATTATTATATATATGATATGGATGTACAATATGTCTTTATTGAATTATGGAGGTTGGACAGTATTGCAATACATTTTTATAGCTAAAAGGTTATTTTTTTATCAGTAAGATCTGTGCTATGATAGTTCTCACCTACACTCAGCCTGTCTACATCGCTGATCTGTGCAATGATAGTTCTCACCTACACTCAGCCTGTCTACATCGCTGATCTGTGCTATGATAGTTCTCACCTACATTCAGCCTACGCAGTCTACATCACTGATCATCGACCTCCTTCAAGTACCTAATATATGAAGTGTGATAGTTTACATGTAATTTACATGTATGCACAATATTATGTAAATTTAAACATACTGGTATTCAGGCTTTTGGAGCTGTGGCTAACACAGTTTGCATTGCTACGATTACAAACCGAGTATAGGCTAGTCGAGATATCATAGCCACAGATCAGTGACCTATATGAGCTGTGCTACCCTCTTAAAGCTAGAGTAGATTTTATTCCCAAGACTGTATCTTTAAATACAAATACTGCAATAACAATAAATTTCATGATAGTTGTAGGCTGTATTAAGGGTTTAAGAAAATGAAAAACGATTGACACTCCATCTAACCCTGGAAATGGGAAATATGCAGATTGTAAGGGTTGTGAAATCCATTTCAATATTTCAAAGCATGGACTACTATTTTGTAATATCATAGCTTCTTTCCATTGCATATATACTCTATAGGCTGGGTTCCTCATTATTTTCTTATACATTGACAAGGACAGCTGTCATGCCTTGAAATATTGAAATGGCTTTCACCACCGTAGAATCAGCATATTTCACATTACCAGTTTAAATGGCGAACATCGATTGATTGATTGCTTTTCATGTTCTTAAATAGGCTAGCAAATTTTCCTTTCTTGATCAAGGGGAGTTGGGAGCTGAACCATGTTTTAGTAATGCCATCTGAACAGGAGTGGTAGAGTGAGACAAGATCTTGACTCAACCAAAGGAATTGCACATGTATATTTTCCGTATCACCAGAATCACAATATAATGACTTGTTTTTATCGTTCATTGGCCTTGCTCTATGATTTACAGGGGACGGTGCCCTGTACTAGATTCTTCTCAATACAGTTCCCATTTACACAATTTCTTCATACAGTCATCATTGCAGTTTAAAATTTTGTGTAGGCTTGACTGACCTTGATATAGAATAAAGATAAGAGTTCAGTAGTATATGTTTCTCTCAATACAGTTTATATTTACAGTTTCTGTTAATAATTAAAAAATCATGGCAATTTAAGACTTAGTTTAGTCTCGATTGACCTTATGGCCTGCAATATAGAATATAGTTAATCAGTACTTCAATTCTTTCAATACAGTTTCCATTTACAGTTTCCTACATACTACACATGATGGTTTAAGATTTGGTTTAGTCTCCATTTACTTTGATGTGCAATTTAGACTGTGGTTCAAGCGTCCAGTCCCATGTTCTTTTCTATACAGTTGCCATTTGCCATTTTTAGTTTAGTTTCCTTTGACCTTGCCCAACAATATATACAATGTATAGAATATGTTAACAGCATTCAGTACTATGTTGTTTCAATTTCAATATCATTTGGTGTTTCTTGGCAACTGAGTGAAAATTATGTGACATGAAATCGTGAAATGATTCTTCAGAACGTGAAGTTTATGAAAATATCTCTATTTCTAAATTATATGAGTGGCGTTTCCCTTTTAAATGCTGCTGTTGTCTTAATATTAAATCAGTCTGGATGCCAACAGTGGTTTCTAACTAAACCACGTCTGGTCAAAGTCTGTCAATCAGCACAAAAAGTTGTTCTTCCAATCAGTGAATCCCAACTACTATAGTGATGTAAACAGTGTATAAGTAGCATCCTCAGCTGACAATATACCATATTTGGGCATTACATAACTGTCACAATAAACACTCACTTTATTAGGGACTGTGTCATTGGTTAGAATTTTGTGATTGATTAACAAAGACATGATGTTAATGACTGTGTGGGTGGTTGTGGATGAATTTTAATTTCATACCTCATGCATCTCAGGACTTCTAGAGTAATGACTTTGACTATACTGTGAGTGGAGGTGTAAATGATAATGATGCAGTTTACCTGGATATGACAAAGGATGCACAACAACTTCACCCACCTGTACTCTGTGTTGTACAGATGAGTTTGAATATCTCAGTGGCACATCATGTTAGATTTTCTGGTGATGTCATCGCCAAAGCAGACTATTTGTAAAGTAAGGTGCCATGACATTGGTAATAGACAGAGTGGCAACTGACAAGGAATAGTTTGTTAGCTGTCAATAGTGTGTCTAAACGTGATAAGATGCACAATGCTGTAACACAGGTTTTTATTGAATTATCAGAAACAGACAGTCAACACTGCAATTTGACAGCTAGGACACTTTATTCTAACAATTAGAATTATAAAAAGACCGAGACACTGTTTAAAGTAGCACTACTAATTTGCATAATATTTGAATTGTGAACAAGGATGGCATCGTTTCATGATATTTTATGTACTTGTTTGCAAACTTTCACCCATAAAATCTACTCAGGAAAGCAGTTTATGCTGATGTTGTACAATACATCACCAATGTACATAGAATCAGCAATTAACAGTTATACATCTCTACATTTCACTCACTATAAAAATTTTCCACAGATATCACTGAATTTTCCATGGGGGGGGGGGGGGGGGGGGGGCCTCCTGACTATTATATATAGATCACAGCTTTATTAGTGATGGGGGGGGGGGGGCATTTATTGATAAAAGTGAATGACAAAAAGAAAGATGTACGAAAAAGGAAAAAAAGCAGCCAGTGTGTTGTGATGGTAGATGTTATGCTGTCAATTAACAGTAGAGGCAGACACGTTGTCTGTCCGGGATTACCTACTCTAGACATCACGGAGATGATTGAATAAATACTGTTCTAGATTTTGTTAAGTGCAGTGAGTAAGATCAGTGATTAGTTTAATGGTATACATAATCATTATAGTCCTGTTCAGTTCTAATAAAACACTCCATTTACTAAGACTGCATCAAAAACCGTTCTCAGTATAGCTGTAAATGACAGATGAATAGCTAAGGAGTATTATCATCATCACACACTTCCTTCCTATTGGTGTCTCTTGAAATTATACTATGGAGTTGAGGAAATCTCAAAAATCTGTTTAGAAAGCCATAGACAAGGTAGAAACTAATGTTCTTCCAACCCCCACAACAAGGACGTACCCGCAACCCTCGATCATGTCCCTCAAACCACCCCAACCCTCATGTCCCTCAAACCACCCCAACCCTAATGCCCTTCCAACCACCACAACCCCAACCCTAATGTCCCTCCAACTCTCCCAACCTTCATGCCCCTCTAACCACCACCACCCCACAGTTGACTTCCACAAAATTACTTGATCATTAACTATTAACAACAACATACCATTTACTTTAGAGTGAGCTATATACTACATGCACCTACTGTAATCTAATTATAATGGGGGTTGATATGCATCGAGTGTTCTCCCCATGGTAGATTGCAAGGATGGTGGCTAATTTGCATAATAATTTACATATCAGTAACATGGTAATTTGTATCATGATCAGCATATAATATGTCATGTCTTCAACATTGAAACATACTCTTGACATGTTTATGTTTAACACATACACACATGGATAGTGGGATCAGTCATTGCTATTCACGGGAAGTATTATTAATGTCATTAAAAGAATTCTAAAACTCAAGGGTGTAGTACACTTTTAAAGAAACCTGCCAAGCATGGCAACCTGGGTGGCAAGAACAGCATTAGCACCAACCTTTGTCTCTAGTGGGGAGAACACTGGATACGACTTAATAGTTGTATATATATCTTTACAACATCACACCCTAGCCAGAAAGATCTGTCATTGTGTGTTTCCATCTATGTTATATGCTCCAACCCACCTGGACGATGTCTGTCATAATGAGCTGACACATGAAAGGAAAAAATGGGGTAGTGAGTGGTTGCATGCATGTAAGCCGACCAACAACTGGATCATTCAGACTACATCCCACTTCTTGTTAACATTTATCCAGCATTGTGCTAAAAGTATAAGTATACCCTGTCCAGATTACAATAAGTGCATAGTTGTATTCATATAATCTCAGACAAGATAACATTAAGTGTCTCTTTATATTCATGATTTTACACAAACTCATAACCAGGTATCCCAGATCACTTATCTCATCAGAAGCTGTCACTGTTATTTTATATTATTGATGAAAAGCGACACTCTTCAATTGTTTGTTTTTATCTTCTGATCGGAAAGATGATTGAACAGGCTATCAAACTGACAAACTAATTGTGTGATAGTCCCATGGGGGGACTTGTCATTTTTCACGGTAATGATGTTTTTCTATGATTAAAATCCTACTACATTTTTACTGTCATGCTGATACATATAATGGTCTTTGTCTACATGCCTTATCAAGGGATCTTGCTATCTGATTAAATATGCATAAACTGTTTGAATTCCATTTGCCAAAACAGCCTGAAGAGATTTCAGTTATCAACAAACCTATATCAATGTGTATATGTGATATAATACCAAATGATAGCTTTTTACTTTGCGTAATCAGTTTTGATTTCTCACTGTAAAAACAAGAATTATCTGCTTTGATCAAAATATGTACCCATTACGGTTTCTGGTTTCACTAAAATATCCATATCTATGTGATATACTTTACATTGCATTCAGTATTTTTAGAATGCATGAAATATTGAAATTTTGCAGCACTCATATTAATGATCTGAAAATTATGCCAGTAATGGAATGTGAGCTTTTTCAAAATTTTAGTTGTATATTTGTCTGTTAATAGTTTGATACCTCAATGATTGCCAGGATTTATATGTTAGTTGTTTGTTGTCTCCAGTAATGTAGTCTTTGTATGAATGAATGAATGAATGAATGAATGAATGAATGAATGAATGAATGAATGAATGAATGAATGCAATGATACCATCCCAAAACATGTTAACATTTTATGAGGGTATTAAATATTATCATAACTCACTAGAGTGGGAACATAATGTATGTGAACTAACTTATCATTACTAAATCATATCATTGCCACATTACACTCTCCAACTTTTCATTTCATCCTGTCCTCAATCCTCATGCACCTTTTATTCTCTACCAAAAAGCATATTAAAAGGGTAAGGAAGTTTTCATTCACAAACTGACTTTATGAATTGAAAAAAACATAAGTAGGTTTACACTGATGTTAACTGTAAGTAGTCATAGTCCATTGAATTTATAATTTTAAAGAACAAGGTTTCAATCCCTGGCATGTTCTCAAACTTAGTGTTATCTTATCTTATCAGGATTTACATAGAATCATTCTGTTGTTCTTTACCAACTTTTGCTATAGCTCGGCCAAACAACTGTTTCTCACACCTAGATTTTAATGCTCATCTGAACTGGGCCTTTAAGTCAGTAAAAACCATTGATAGAGAGAACTCAGATGTTACCACTTTGTGAAAATTATATTGTTCTGTTAGTGTAACTCTTGAACTTAGTCTTTTAAGAAATAGCCATGGAATTAGATCATGTGGTGAACAGTCCTTATGACTGCATCAATGAATATACCCATTTCAGTCAAGTGTATTTTGTGGTTGATTTATGCCAAGACAAGGTGAGTCAAATCAACCCTATAAAAGTCAATGAACACTGAGACTTGATATGCTAATACTGGTTGTAGATGGCATACAAAGTGTGCTTAATAGCAGATATTAGCATTTAATGTCATCACACTTTCACTCTCTGACCCCCTGTACATCACCTTCTTTCATCTCATCAATTATGGACACTGACCTTTAAACGTGGTCTGGTTTCATAGCATTAATCTTAAACCATAATATACTGACTACTTAGGTTATTTGAATACTCACCATTGTACAATATTGGTACTATCTCAATCAAATATCCCTCACACTGCTACTACTGCTACTACTACTACTACTACTACTACTACTACTACTACTACTACTACTACTACTACTATTAATGGTATTTGTTTTCACCATCTTTTTAATCCTTGAAATGAAACAATTCTCCATAGAGAAATGTTTCATTCCCTGTAGTTTCCGTGATTTGCAGTCATTTGGAAACCATACAACTAGTATGTTGATTGTTATGCTTACTATATCTACCTGACTCTCATTGATTGAGTGATTGTTAGTCTTCAAAAACTGTGATGTTTGGAGGGCTATGTTTCAAACCTGGGTCATCAAATTAGTATTATCTTATCAGTGGAGCCATAAAATGATTACATAGGATTATTCTTTTTGTATTGTACCAACCTTTTCTATAGCTCTGACAGACAACTGTTTTATACACCTAAATTTGAATCATATTGAAAAATGAAAATTATCAGCATTGATTTTTGAAAATTTTGAACAAATTTAGACTCTTGTGAATGTCCAATGAAAACCATATTGCACTGGATATGTATATGATGAAATTTAGATTCTCAGAGTTGATTATAGCTAGCAAAGTGTAAAAAAAGAATTAAAACTAGACTTTTTGGCACCCGTAAATTAACTTTGTGTCCTTGTGATATAGCTGTATCATTTTAGCTTGCAGACATATCAAATGTGAAAGTCATTAGTCGTGATAAGACCTAGACTTCTGGGCACTCTAAAAACAACTAAACAATCGTGTGCCACTGATGAAGAATTATGGACACTCTAACTAAATCGTACAAAGTAATACAATCATAGTAGTACGATATTTAGTGAAAATAGGCTGACAAATTGGTCGCAGGTAAAATCAAATTTAAAAGTTAATTTCTGATTGATTGGATTTTGAGATGCAGAATTGAATTGTCTGGTCTTGTGATTGTATCCTGGGAACATATATCTTTCAAGACACTTAGTCTTTCTATGCATAGTTTTCATAGGAGCAGATGGCCATCAAGTTGGGGTGACCCTGTTTTTCTTATGTTTCTCATTACTTTTGGTAAATGGAAAAAAAAAATGGAAAAATCATCTTCTCCATGTTTCTCTGCCTCTCCTTTTCCTCCTCTCTGTCTTCTTTTTATTGGATTCCTGGTAACAAGCCCTTTCCCAGCTTCTTTACACAATTAGCATGTTCTCAGCCCCCCCCCCCTTCCCTCCCAAATAACTTCTGTTGTGAAAGAAATCATCAGCTCTGTTTGTGAACAAGTGTTGCCGCCGCTGCCATGACTGTAGATGATGTCGACAGTCCAGATATTTAATTATTCTTGCCAGAGATGGCACTGTTCCACAAAATATTAAAGGTGGAAAAAAACAGAAGAAGAAACAATTATTTTGATATCGGAGCTAAAAATTTGGATCGGTGGGATGATGAGAAACAGAAGGAAAAAAAATAGGTCACCCTTTGATCACGAACAGAAAGGAAAACCATATTAAAATCTTGTTACTATCTTTCTACATCTTTCTGCTATTTGATATGTATTTCTCATTTATTGCCATCATATTAAACATTGTGGATTTTGTAGGATTGCACTAATATAAGTTATGTCTGATTATTTGTATCAGAAACCATTGTAAGTTGGTTATGAATATTTTATTGATTTTTGAGTCAGTTCATCTCAATATATATTATGTATTACTCTCAATACATTTGGGGAATTCTTCGATATTATAATCTGGAGACTAGACTTGGATGATGTTAACACTCAAAATACAATGATTCTGTAGTTATATACTAGTAAAAATATACTGTTTTATAGAAATGAGGTGAGTTAATAGGACTGTCATCCCCTGAATCACAAGTACCACATGAAATGATAGATATTTTAATAACCAATTATTGTTCCTACAGGCCATGTTTTCATTCATTTAATATCAGGAATTGATGGGTGTTGTGACTCAATTAACTCTAACAGTAATTACATGTTGTGAACACAAAATGGCCGACACACATTATAGAAATTGCTGCTATTTTCTGTTTACATTATAGTTTTATACTACAGGGTAATCAGTCATTATATAGGTATTAACCTCTTATTATCATGGCTATTACAGTTGTTGTAATGTTTAGATTTGTATATAACATTCTCTGACATTTAAAGGCAATGGGTATGCCCCCTTTAATATGTTGGAATTCACTCAATTGTTGTGTTCCTAGGAAGATCTTTAACTGTGCTGTGTAGTATATGTCAGGCTCTTTGGATACTTCTTATCAGGCCAATTTCCATCAAAGTAATTTAGTATAATCAGTTACTGTTATAGAACTAAATGACAATAATTAATTGAAGGAGAACTTAATACTGAACCCATCTAAACATGGAGTGTCAATAACTATAAGTAAAAGGGTTTTGAGGAGTCTCCAGTAACATTTGAATTAGTGGTTCAAAAGTGAAATGGAGTGTAAGAGCTATTTACAAATGACGTCAAGTATATACAGTTCATTTATTTCACTTTTAGTTCACTTATGTACTGACCACAGATCATTAGGTTTGCAGTACACTTGATTGATCTAAGGTGCTTTCAGAGAGTGGGTTGATCACTTTTAGTCAGACTGCATGCTTATAGTATTAACTTATACACAGTTCAAATGCATCTATGCATGTCAATACAGTGCATGTTCTCACAATGTTGTTTGCCATGATAGAGGACAAGAATTGATTTCAGCTCATTCTGTTATGGTCTTTGCCATTGATCAGTTGTGTCATCTAGATTGATTATACGAATATTTCTAATGCAAATAACTACCAGACATGTCAGGTTAAAATGAATGAATGTTGTATAATACGGTATGTTGAAAAAAATTTAATATAATATGTATGATATGGATACTCTACAGAACTGTACTGTATCAAAAATTGAATAGTGTAGTCTCAATGTATCTCATAGTGTGTATCTATCTGTCTCTCTACATATGTGTGTATGTGAGTGTGTGCATGTTTATGTGTCTACATGTGTGTGTGTGTGTGTGTGTGTGTGTGTGTGTGTGTGTGTGTGTACGTATGTGTGCTTCATGCTGAGTATAATATATGCAATTGTTTCTTTTGCAGAAGAGAGAATGCTCTATTATCTCAGAACAGAGAGGTAAAGAGGCTGAGTGATCTATTAGTACTAGAGTTACTGGTAAGTACAACACCCCTATTACAATTTGGAATAGTCTTGTCTTATGATTACTGGAGTTACTGGCCACTACAGGAATCATCTGGACACTCCTGTTAGGACTTGGAATAGTCCCCCACCTTGTGGGTACTAAATAAAGTTGTCATATATGATGTTGTTGTAGTAAAATAGTGTACATTCAAATCAGAGATCTTAGAAGCTAAAACAAAATGTATGAGGGTCTATCACTTACATGTATAGAAAATAGATTTTAAAAGGAAGAAAAAAATTGAAAAAGTCCAACCATTGTCACATTAGCTGAAAAGTGAATATTTCTGTTCAAAAACATTTAGTGGGGGAAAAATAATGTAAAATTTTGATTTTTTTTTGTTTATTTTCATAAGTATGAGTCAAGAGTTGAAAGTTATTGAAAAGTAAAGTACTTCTGTTCAAAAATATTTTAAATGTGGAAAAAAGAATAATGTAAACTTGATATTAGTTCATTTTGATTAGTATGACTTTGGTTCGTAAGATGATATTTGTGACTAGTGTTTAATAAAAGATTCATCCAAATACTATTTAAAACCCTATACATGTACAAGCTATGACTGGGACATTTCTTTTCATCAAGTAACTAAATATATACTCACCAAAAATTTGTCAGTTACTTATAAAAAGACATTGTATCTGAATTAGTGGTCAATATTATCCGTTGTTAGTGCAGTGACAAGTTTAAATCTTGAGCAAAAACTTGGTTTTGAATCTGTCTCCATGCTAAAACTGTACTAGTTTGTAACTGTAGTACCACAATATGTTCACTGAAAATTGATAAAATACCAATAATTAGATATTGTACATGTTTCATCAGTGGTCGATGTTATCCATAAATAGTGCCGTAATAGGTTAAAATCATGATCAACATTGAAGGCACTGATTTTTTGGTGCGGACCCAATATTGCACCATATTATGTATCCAGGCAATGCTACAAATATGTTTACCCACAGGAGATTCAATACTATTCAGGGTAGACAATATTATGAATATGGGTAAATTATTTTATCCAAGAAAACATTTTCAAAGAAATGTTCCAGTTGCAGCTAATGCAAACATTTCTGACACAAATTGTCTGTTTGACAAGATCTTAGATGAAGAAATATGAATATGACTGGAATATATTACGAGTGTTTACAGTTGTAAATATGATTTACATCGTATGATACCTAGATTTTGTTTTTTTATTTCATGATATTTTTACGACCACGTTATCAGCCACCTAATCAAACGTTATTGTAAAGCCATGAATAAATTACTCTCCATCATTGGCAAAAATATATAATAAAAGTTGTGAAACGAGAAACTTGGGAAATTTTTGTAGGAAATGAGAAAGGTCAGACTGATTATTGAGAGGAACTGTTGTGTTACAAGGAAAAAATAATTGTTAGGTTTTATTGTCTTGATAATATTACCATTGATTTAAAATACCATTGGGAGTTGACAATAATAGAGGTAGAGATTGAAGTCATTGTATAATAGTAAAATTCAATTTACACTCTGAATTCTCTGACAATGTTGCAATGCTTACAGAATTGTACAACAGTGTAGCCATTAAAAAAGAAGCCAGTTCACTTGCAACAGAAGTTCGTCTCACTACATCTTACTAAAATTGCTACATTTTGTGACAAGTTCTTGAGTACATTTTGTTACATTTTAATCCTTTCAAGGGTGCAGACAATAAAATGTAGCTATAATAGACAAGTATTTTTGTCAAGAAAGATGATAAAATGTAGCAATGTGTTTTTGTTGAGTCAGACAATAAATTGTAGCAATGTTAGTCTGATTTTTGATGAGCCAGACAATGTTCTGTTACAGGTATCTGGATTATATTGTAGTAGTGAGATGTGTTCAATTTCAGATCAGACGTAAACGAAAATTTTTATCAAAAAATTACAAAAAGTGAAAATGTGACTGATCAACTTATTGAATCAGATCTTTTATTAAGTTATTTCAAACATTTTTATCATTGATTATTTTTTCTCTTTTGATATTATTTCATTAGTATTGACAATTTTTGTAGCAGTAGGATAATTACTAGGTAGTCCATTAAAAGTCACTAAAAAGTTGAAAATATTGCCGCCAAAAATGTGGATGTTTTATTGACGGTGTTGTTCTTTGATACAAAGAAATACTTGTGAGTAATAGAATAATTTGAACAAAGATGCACATGTTATGATAGAAATTATGAAATTACAGCATTGTCAGTTACATGACTCAATTATAACACTAATTGTTTTAGTTTGTTATCTTTAATAGTAAGCCAAAACCTCATCTGCCGCAGTAGTAACTTTACTTGTCTAAGTTTGACCCGAAAGTAGATATAATATGAATTTATTTATCATGAAAACATTTTCTGTCATCAGTTGAGATCAATATGCCATTCACTTTTAAGTGTTTCTGAAAATAAATCTGTCAGAATTTATGTAGATGGAAAGTGAATATTTTGATATGTGGTCATAGGTTAGGCCACTTGTAATTATCGTTCAGGGTTATTTTGGAGTTTGCCGACAAGTTACAGAAAAACCTAAAAATTTGTACAAAAGGTTTTGGTAAGAAGTTAATATTTGGATCATAAATGTCAGATATGACAACATCTTTGACTTTGAATCAAAATGTAGTGAATTTCATCGAAAAATGAGTAAAATATATAAATTTGTGTTTTGTTAAATTCATGATTTGCGACTGATGTGTGCTGAAGGAGTAAATGAAATGCAAGTATAAATTGCTTCGGCCTGCTGTTGAAACAGCTTTGCACAGTCAAAGAAAGAAGGCTAGGAATCAGAAAACAGTGCAACCGATATTTGATACTGATATTTGATATTTGAGTTTAATATTCAGTTGTAGTATCGTTACATGTCAAGCAATTGTCTGCTAACTGACTTTTGATCCCAGGCCAATCATGTATGAACAAATAAATTGGGAATTATTGCCTGAGAATTTATGGGGAAATCACAGAATAATCCCTTGCTTTAAAGTCATTGATGTAAGACTCGGAGTACATCCTGGAATCGTCAACACAGGAAATTTCAGACACTCTGATAAGTACATGTGGTTCCAGCTGCATTGTCATTCAGATTTTTCTACAAATGATGAAGAATGAGATGAATAAGTCCTTTATATGCCATCTTGTTAAGATGCAAGGACAAAAAACAAAATAGCAATTTCAACATAAATTCCTGTTTCTTACAGAGCTAGATAAACAAATTTGAAATGAAGTTTTCAGCACACACACATTGTCAGGTTAGCACTCTTTACAAATACCAACTAGTGACATTTAATTCTTTTCAAAGTCTGAGTCACTTTTAAACTAGAAGTTTTCTTTTTTTTCAGTCGGTGAAATTTTAAGCAAAAGCTCGAAGTGTGCACAGCATAGATTGACAAATTACTGTGGATGTTAATTTTTTTTTATATGAAAATGATAATTTGTTAACAGTCTCTATAGTATGGTTATACAACAAGGTATTGTCCTGTGTTCCCACAATTACATATTTAGTACCATGAAAGCTTTCAATAATTAGTGGACTTTTAAGATACAGAGGAAACAATATTACATGAAAATGTTGTTAGGAACTTGAAGTTGTGGGGCAGTAACTTGGTCGTTTGAGCATGGGGGAAGTAGAAACATGGCCGCGGTTTGAACATGTTGGGAACTATTAAACAGGGTCATTTGAACATATGAAGATTGAGTAACGTGGTCGGTTGAAACTGTTTGGAAATAACATGGTCATTTGAAAATGTGTGTGGGAAATAACACGGCCATTTGCGAAAACCCAGCTTTCATATCAGAACAATAAACATTATAAGCTATAACATTTAACAAAGATTACAGTATACAGTATACTGACATAGTAGTAGAAGTCAGTAAACAGAAATTATTACCCATATAGTACAATTACCCGACATGTATCCTTCAGGATTTTGACCCCTGAGCTCTTTGACTCCGAGGAAAATCCTAAAACATGACAAGACAAAGATGTTTGATTGAATTATTAGCAAAAGAATCCCCAAGGCCAGTTTATGTGATGTATGGGTATTGAAAATAAGCATGAATTGTAAAGCTGCACTAATACACCATTAAGTACTTTTAATTTCCGTTTTCAATCCAGTTTGAATAGACTGACTCAGCTGGATACAATGATTAAATACAAAAGAACAGAAAAATCAGGGTTTTTTGTAAGGTTTTTCCTTCAGTTATATAAATAGTGAGTAATGGAACAAAGATGAACAAGTTATGATAGAAACTATGCTGTCAGTTACATGACTCAATCATAACACTAAAAATTAGCAATAAAATATCAAAGTGGGGTGTCCTGTGGTGGTCTCTTTTATTTGACCACAACATTCATCTAACATGAACTTTGACCTGCTGTTCCACCAACTCACCTTTGACCTGCTATTCTGCTAACCCAGCTTCGACATAGTATCTTCCCTCCCCCCCCCCCACACACACACTCACTCACCTTTGACCTTTCACCTGCTATTTCACTAACTCATGTTTGACCAGCTATTTTATTAACTCGCCTTCTATTCTCCCACCTCACCTTTTTGACCTTTGACCCTGCTAAAGACCCCCTTCTCATATTCAATGTTGACCTGCTCTTATCTTCCCCAACTCGTCTTTGACATGCTTTCCACTAGCTGAAAGCTGATGTCAGACTCACTTTTGTCTATTTGCATATTTCCTGATCTACACACAAGTTTCTTTTTACTTTTATTTATCATTTATATAATCACATATTTATTTGTTCAGTTATTTATTTACTTATTATTTATATTTCAGTAACATTGTCATGAAAAAAAAAATCATCCAAGAACAAAAATTTCCTTTCTCATGTATTTACTTTTTTATCTAATTTGTTTAAAAGCATAACAAAAAGAAGTTGATTTGGACTAGATCTAAGATTGTAATAACTAGGTGTATGTACATGTAATTTCCTATGTACGGATGTACACCAACCAAACAGGATGCCAGCCATCCATCACACTTTTAATAGTCAATGTATTCGTATAGTCCTGTAGCAATGCTAGTTTATTCTAATTTATGCTAATTTGATGAACATTTAGAGTATTCCTTCCAAACAAGAGAGAAGGATCAAAAATTATGTGATGATTTGAAACAAATGTTGTATTTTTCATCACTTCTGGGCTAATATTTTTAAAAAAGCATTTTTCACATCTCCAGTCAAACAATAAAGTTATCAAGAAAATGGAAAGTTAAAATTTAATACCTAAAATGCAAGTACAATTGATGTTATGAAAACACAGAAACTGTCACTAAAAACTGGTTTCCATGGTATTTAATACAAAAACAACTTTTAAAAAAAAGTGAAATTCAGAAAAAAAGCCAAAAGTAAAACATGCATACTAGACTATATTTTGTGTCTATATTGATAATAGTCTACACTCAAAAAGGTCATTACACTTGAAATTCCACATGAATTTTAATGAAATAGTGGTCAACTCAGAGGAGTAGTGAATTCAAATTATTACATAATAGCAGTTCCTGGTATAATTCTATTGGTCTGTACAATGACTTGAATTTCAATTCCAATTCCATATAGAATTTATGTAAAAGATATCAAAAACAAGGAGAGGGGGGGGGTGTGATTGTAAATTTTAGCTGAGTAAAACTTGAGAGTATAAACATTACTCCATAATTCATCACTCTAAAACTTGCCTTGATGTTTTCTTTTGTCCTCCCATTCCAAATTTTGCATATATAGTAAAAATAAAATGTGTTCTGTAAATTATTGAAGTGATATATACTTTAAGGAAAGGGTTAATCTGGTATCAAAATAAAATACAATGACCCCTGGATTTCATGCACATACAGAATACTTAATAGCTCCTACAGAAAAACTTTAACCTGACGTAATTACAAAAAATCACTAAAACACCACAACAGTGATTTTATGCTCCTGAAAATTAGCCTTTACTTCTCTCAAAGTAGCCAAGTAATGAATCAAAATGTATGAGTAAATGTGTTCGTTATAGCATACTTAATCTGTAGTGAAGAGGAAAGCTATAAAAGACAGACATGCAGTTTATCCTATCTGGGTTTATTTGAAGTGAATACAGACGGACATATACGACCTTTGACCTTTGTCAATAATTCAATTTCAGTAGAGTTTATCATGCATTCAGATGGGATACCGCTATGTCTTGTGTTCTTTCAAATTTCATTACATTATAAATAATGGATTGACTTGCAGTGTGGTTTTTTCGCTCTCCTAATGAAGAATTGATGTCCTTGTTGCAGCTGATTTGTTGTGCAAGATATTTCTGTCTGTGCGGTATTGATAATTAATAGATGTACATCCAATGCAAAGATCAGTGAGAGCTGTCAGATATTAATTAAATGTTCGTTGTCTTTGATGCTTTATGATGTAATGCATTTATGAACTGAATTGTAAAAAATAGAGCAAAATGACATTATGTGATTCAGTGAAAAAAAAAACCATCATTTTCTCATCGTATTTTCATCAAATTATTTTCATTAATAGAACTGTTTGGCTGATTCCTTTCACAATGTTAAACTTTTGAAATTGAATCCACTGATCAAAACTAGTAATTTTATCACACTAAATGACCCTCCCTTGTCAAAGGGTATTGAAGTCAATAAAAACATATGACAGCAACTTGAAAAATGAAGAGCTTATAAATCAGTCGACGTATCCTGTCACAATAGGGGATTGATAATAAAAGTGTAAGTCAAGATGTACAATGTTATGAGTCATGAGAGACAAAGCAAAGAACGTCACTAACTTTCACTTCTTCTACACATAATATATCCAAGTTTATTGATGTATGTTATTCCCTATATGGAGTAGGAGTCAGGATCATTGAAAGGCTACAGTGACTGGCTTTGAATCTGCAAGTTGCTGGTTAGAGCCACCCCACATAGAGTATACTCAAATTGCTTTGTTCACTTCATTTGCTATATTCTCCTTCTTTCCATTACAGAAAGATGCTGATGAGATGACAACAGGAGCAGCACAGGCTGTGCAGACTGCACTCTATGAACAGGATCAATATCTGGCTGATCAATACTATTATTGAGTGATCAATAGTAGTGATTATTGATTGATCAATGCAGTTGATTTTTATTAATTAATGATATTGATCATTTGCCATTCACTGCTATTAAGTATTTGTTGATCAATATCATCGATTGATTTAATACTATTGATTATTGGTTGATCAGTATAGATCAATATCTGACAGATGTCCATATTCAGTATTTTTCGGAATAAACCAATGACATGTTGTAGTTATGTGTCATCCTACAATCCAGTCACAGCATGCAGGGGGAAAAAACACTTTTTGTGAAATAGAGTGCTACTATGTGCCAAGTTTGTGAAGCCATAAGGAACATTGTATACACCAATAAATGAATATATTTTTTATGCACTCAGGTAGTTTGGAGAGTGGATAAAGAAATTTGCCGACCAGATGAATATGTGTCAATGATTCATATATTTGTCAAGAAATGTGAAAATAAGTATTATACGAGTTTTATCACCACTACTTTTGTACAAAACATTTTGATTCTATTTTGAGTCTGGCTACCTATCACACAAAGGTATAATCTTCCGACCATGCTCATGACTTTTTAGAGAATTTCTGTTACTAACAAAAATATTTGTCCAATGTGTGCCAAGCAGTTTCGACATTTATACATTTACTGTGACTTGCAAACTTTACATTCACCTTTTGATTTTGAGAACATTCAGAGTATATTTAGAATTCAAAGTGTGTTGGATAGATTATGATTCAGAGGGTTTTCTTTTATAGGATAGTTGTAAAATATTGAGTGTATTCCTATAAATCTTCTAAACATTCCATGTGGAGGTGTCGAACACAAGTGTTGTCAAATACTTGGATCTCAGACTTCCTCGTGTTCAACTCTAAAGGTGTGAATTAATTACCAACACTTGCGATTTTTTTTGATTTTTTTTTTTTTTGTGCTGGGAATTGCTTCCAGCGATTTTCTGTTATGCAGACAAATACACACAAACACACACAAATGCTACAGAGAACCTTCGGGTTTGGGACCACGTGACAAGGCTATGTTGCACGCTCTAAATCACGTTGCTGTGGAACTGTCAAGGCTTTCCCAGTCAGTCCACAAGCTATCCCAGAGTCACCCAGGCCTGGCAAACATAGCACCTGCGAATGACAGAGAGTATGTATGATTTACATGAATCATGTGCTTAAAGGCACAATACTTGAGATGTAACCCTGGTGAGAAGTGTAGGAAACACGCTAACCAGTAGAGATTGTATCAACTTACAGTCATTATTAAAAAAAAGGTTTGTAACAGTTTTAGGGTAAACAGTTCAGTTGTATCAAATATCATCTTATATTTTTGTCAATTTTTATACAAGTATATCATGCATGAAGAATGAAAAGTATTATCTACAGGAAAAGTATGACCACTTTTGTGAAATTTGTATGTTTGGATAACAAGTCTTAGGTACTCTTTGATGGTCAGCAAGACATGTCAGCAAAAAAACCATTATTAACAATACATGACATGACTTAAAAGGATGAATCCGTGCAAGAAATGGATGTGAGTCTAATTTTATCATAATTGTGTCAACTTTGATTACCCACTTTTACTCATCCAACAATACTAAAGTGTTAACAAATCAGGGCATTTTAATCATTGATCCAACAAGTTACAAGATGTGTGCCTAGTTAACAAACATGACTTTTGACACATCCTTTCAATGAAGGATAACTGAACATTTGTAAATCAGTGTTTGGTTCTCTTCTCGTACAGAAAAAAAATCCATATATATACTTTCATATCTTCATCATTGTCAACACAGTGGAAAAGATCAGCATATCACCATTTAAATACTGTAGAATGTATTCTCCCGTGTGTTCACAAAAATGGACAAATTAATCTGTCTCTGGAGAATGAAGACAAAAAGCTACATTGGTGGCATATAAATGCTTTTAAACAAATGTTAGAATGATCTCCCGGCTTGGATGAAATATTCCTTAAATACTTGTATACTGCACTTGCATAACTGCTACAATATAGACTAGGTTGATGCACTGTCATGTCATGAAATGGAACTATTACTACAGTAAATACAACTTGTGTAAATACTTCTGTATATAACTTCCTTGTATACCTGTGTGTATTATATTTCTTACAATGTGTATATATAAGTGTGCAGTGATTTAAAAACGAATAAATATATGAGATACTTGATATGAATAATCCAAGTTTTAGTGTCGTCTTTACACAACTGTGATTCCTTTACACTTATTTGTATGCATGACTTGGGAAAAGTTTACTAGAATGTGACCTCAGGGACTCGACAAATGGACGGTCTGGGAAAGATGAAAATAACCTTATCAAACACAAATCGGCGTGTTAATACTTTAGGCAGTGATACGGAAATACAGAGATATTGGTATGCAACGGTTAGTAGTTGTGGGAGGAAGTGCGTGAAACTGTCATGATTTGGTTTGGTTTGTAGCAGTGTGATATGAAATCCAAGTGAGGTTGCCATTTGATAGTTTGAACAGGACGGTTCACGACATTTAATGTGTTTGTTTATCTCACCTTCTCACACTCAATTACAAGAAGTATCTTGTCACCGTGGCACTCTATTTTATTGTCAAAAATGGATTCATGAAAATGTCAACTGTGATTAACAAAAATGAGAACAAAGATGGTCGCAATAATTTCTCTCCTACCAAGTCTTCCCATTGACAATTTTTAGTTAGTTTTGTTAACGTTTGGGCACCATGGTAGTAGAAATGGAAATACACAGGGGCACGTGTTATTGCTTAGATTGCCGTTTCCTCAGGAAAATATCGTACGAATCCTGCTGCTACAAATGTATCAATCGCTATACTAGTAGAAATATTAACTCTTTTCTCCTTAGAGGTAGGAATATATAGTCAAAAGGTTGTTATATTTAGTCTGTAGACCTGGAAAACAACAATCTATGAAATATTACACGCCCCTATGTAGTAATGCAGGGTTTATGATAGAAATATTATATCATACGTCGTTAAATCCGCTCATAATATGAAACTAGCCGAAGATTGAATCCGTTTTTGTACTGAATTACTGACTAGATTAGACCTTAGAAATGTCAGAATATTGTAGATGCCGTTTCTATTTCACCTTGTATCTATTTATAGAATTCAAGCTTGCTGCTATCCCTTAACATTTGAATAATAAATAATCTTAGGAAAAATATACTCTTGGAGTAATTTCCGTCAAAGCAGAATAGCATGCCACAAACTGTTGCAATACCTTAAAATGTTAAACTTTTTTTCCAAGTGCGTCACTAAAAATTAGGAGAACGTGGATAACCTCATCTTTTGAGTTAGTTATTCCCAATGACAAAATGTGCGTCTCGTCTGGGATTTTTTTCTGCGTAGACTTCTTTATTGTTTACTAGTAGTTCCACAGTGTCAGGGCAATCTCGATTTCTTACACACTATGTTCTGGAAAGACATCGGTATTTTACAAAGGAGAAGAAAGGGAACAGAATACGCAATGATATCACAGAACGATACTTTCATCTGTTCACCTTCAGTGGTTCCATGTAAAGGGAGGAAATTACCTTGCCTCAGTCTTGCATTCAATCATTGGGATATAATTGTACACATATATCAAGTTTCATTGCCGCATTCATCTTGAATTTATCATGAAATAATCTTATCTCACACATTCTCTTATTTTCACCATTAAATTAAATAAACGGGGAAAGTACTTCGGTAAAACAATATGCTTTAGATGTCGGCAGATAAGTTTTTTTTACCAGTATCTAATAAATCTTGTTATCTATGATCCATTGAATCCCTTTTAACCAGAAATAGCTTTGTGTTATTAGGTCAAACGTGAAGTTTGTTGATGAAGCGTGAGAACATGACGTAAGAAATTACCAATTTATCTTGATTGCATGCCGTACTACTTGGATTAAGCTTTGCGTATAGATTCTCAGAAGAGTAACTCCCTGAGGTCATGCAGCTTTGCATATTGCCGTATCAGTTCGCAAATGATCAAACAATGTCTTCCATGTGACTGACTTATATGTCACAAACTCGCATTTGAACCGAAATAGAGCGTCTCTCCAGGACGTCGTGATACCTGAAGGCATGCAGACTTGCATATGGCTGAATCAATGCCCAATTGATCACAACAATTTCTTCCAGGTGACCAACTTCTTTTTCACAGTCTGATAATAAAAAAACATCTCTTTCAGACGTCGGAACGTGGCATAGTAGGCGGTAAACCTGCATGTTAAAATTAAAAGATCACTCATTTGTAGACAATATAAAACACTCAGTTGTGAGTTGGATGACAATTTCTCCCTTCCTCCCATTTACTTTCATCGGACATTTTTCTCATAAATTACAAAATGGCTTCCCATAAACCGTTGTCAATGCTTTTACCCCCCCCCCCCCAATTGCCATTGGAAAAAAATAATTCAACATTCTTTTTTTGGTGAGAGAAAAAAAAAATCTTTAATTTCATTCATGAGAACATCACCTCTGTCAAGAGTTTGTCTGTGTAAAGTGAATATATATTGACGCGTCTCATTCACACATTGAATAATTAGGTTAATGGAAATATACGTTACAACCGAGATCATAGTTTTGTGCAAAGTACAGTCTGCTCAATGTCATTACAATAACATAGCTGCTACTCATCAGTGGAAGCTTCACTGAAAGAAATGTGTAATTTATGTATCAGTGATAGTTGTATTTGGTACAGACAAAATGTTACACAGTAACCAATGATATGCTTTATTTGGTGAAAACACAGACACTGTGTTCGTTCTCTGAGATAACACCAACTCTTTCTGGTATTGAAAGTGCTGTGTTTGTTTCTGGGCCACTTTAATGAAACACTGTTGCACTTTGACTCACATAATTACTACACCCTCACCCATGAGCACTGAGACTCTTACTGAGCGGCATTATCGATATAGCATAGACTGTACTTTACACAAAACTATGATCCCGGTTGTAGCCTTGAATACCTATACTAGATATTTAATACAACTAATTAAACAGACCTGATACTGTTTTACATCATGTGTACAATATGACAAAGCACGCTCGCTGAAGTGTGGAACTCATCGCACGTTTACAGTTAATTTCTCATGTCACTGAAACTAATGGCAAGTAGAACGACAGAAAACGAATGACAACCGATTCTATATTCAGAAGGTGGAATGGCAGCATTTACACAATAATTAGAGAGTGGAATGGCAGCCTTTACTCTATGAGATAAGTGGAATGACACCTAATACTATATAACGAAAAAGGAAGACAAGGTTTACTGTATGAAAAACATGGAATGGGGCCAATTTCTATACTACTCTATATAAATAGTGAAATGACAACCTCTACTCTATAATATCATGACAGCCTCTGTTCTGTATAAGAAGACTGGCAGCAGATACTGGAATTACTACCAACAACCCATAACTAATCACAATTTCAATGTGATGTACTGGTTATGATATTGGACCTGAGTAGAGCAGAGTAGAGTAGAGCAGAGTAGAGTAGAGTAGAGTAGAGTAGAGTAGAGTAGAGTAGAGTAGAGTAGAGTAGAGTAGAGCAGAGTAGAGTAGAGTAGAGTAGAGTAGAGTAGAGTAGAGTAGAGTAGAGTAGAGTAGAGTAGAGTAGAGTAGAGTAGAGTAGAGTAGAGTAGAGTAGAGTAGAGTAGAGTAGAGCAGAGCAGAGCAGAGCAGAGCAGAGTAGAGTAGAGTAGAGTAGAGTGTCGATTTGTATATAACATTTAATGTTAGTTATAGCCTCTTGGAACTCACACCTGTTACGTATGCACCGTGTCAGTTTCTCCAGGCAAAACTCATTAACCCGAACATTACATTAATTAGCTTTATTAAATATTGATATAAAATGAATGATGATCAACTAATGTCCTCGTTTTAATATCGTTACTACCCAATTTGATGAGATGTTTTCTAATTTGATGTCTAATATACAACGAAAATTAAAATTGGCTGGTGGGCTTGATGGGTAGGTATGTGTAGTAAGTAGATACATAGAGAGAGAAACATGCAGATATGTAGTTCGCATGGAGGGAGATTGTGCTATTATGCTAATAGATTTGCATGACTGATATTTTGTTTGAATGGACGTGTTTAAATATTAATGGATATGGTATACTTGTTGTAAACTCCTTCCCATCTCTCTCTCTCTGTCTCTCTCTCTGACTCTGTCATTGTCTCTGTCTGTCTGTCTGTCTGTCTGTCTGTCTGTCTGTCTGTCCCCCCCTCCCCCCCCCCTCTCTCTCTCTCTCTCTCTCTCTCTCTCTCTCTCTCTCTCTCTCTCTCTCTCTCTCTCTCTCTCTCTCTCTCTCTCTCTCTCTCTCTCTCTCTCTCTCTCTCTCTCTCTCTCTCTCTCTCTCTCTCTCTCTCTCTCTCTCTCTCTCTCTCTCTCTCTCTCTCTCCTCTTCTTTGTTGCTGAAATGGACTTCTACTTTAAAGCATTCCTTTTCTTGATGGAGAATTATTCTTCTCTCAGCAAGAATGTCGAGAAAGTCACATTATTTGCCCGAGGCAATGTCTTCCATTATCACTATCTATTGTAAAGGTGTATACAAAAAAGTAATATCGTGAGTGTTGACTTTATTTTCGAACACGTAGGCGGTAACGATTTTCCATTTCTGCTTAACAAAAAACTACAAACCTATATGGAAATTAGTCAAACACAATATTACATCTATTGAATAGAATCCATATCCGCCGTGGCATATTACCACACATCCGTCAAACCTTTTTCATGTTTTTGTTACAAAGGCTTTGTCATTTCTGAGGGAGATGTATTTACCTAATGATAAAATCATTCGAGAAAGAAGAATAAAATTATCGTTTGGAGCGCCGAGTAAAAATATTCGACGGAAGATTAGAATCTATGTATTCCCTGAAATTATATAAAAGAACTGTGGGTAATCCTTGAACACGTTCATCAGGTCGGTAAAACCTAGTTACGTTCCTGTGTTAATTGTCTGTGGTTCTTGTACCACGACCGGGGGTAATCTCATAGAAAGGGTATATACGTATGTACCGCGGTTTTGACCCCCCCCCCTTTTTTTCGACTCATGTAGACTTTTAATTTGAGTCTTGATTTTTACACCATTATGTAGAGGTTTGACCCACCTCTTTGAATGCACGTACGTCTTCTGACCCCATATTTTGAACAAGGTTGTTTCCACGTTTTGTTTTCAGTCATCTTTATCGGAAGTAGGCGCCCCTACTTTAAACTCCCATTACTCAGATACAGCATGAACTCTTCACCCATTCATTTGGCTAAAATGCAGTCATTTGACCCCTGTTTCTGGCTAAAATGTAGACATTTGACCCCTACTTTTTGAATTTTTGTAGAGATTGTGCTTGTAATATTTTGTCCACCAGGGTACATATGTACCCATTACCCACCCGAGTACCCCCCCCCCCGGGGGGGGGGGGCTTTGCCAAACTGTCTTTATCGCTAGACTAGGTTTACTAATTACTGTGGGTAATGTTGTCATGTTCACCGCATGAACGAACCATTCACTTGATGACATACCATGAGGAAATTACAGCCACTTTCACTTAACCTCGCCGGAACAGTATGTGTCACAAATTTTATCTTGGTTGATACAAAAACAAAATGCAAGTCATTGTGTTACACTGTTACTATTCAACTCAGATTTCAATGACTACATGGCAACAATGTGACATAATTACTTGACAACGTGTTTAGTTTTCATTTGTAAAGAGTCAAAGTGTCTATAGTGCGCGCAATCGTTTAATCTATCAATATTGTATGAACCAAGATAAAAATACATATGTGCGCTGCATACTGTTTCGGCGAGGTTGGATGAAAGTAGCTGTTAGATATATGTATAAATATTATAATAATATCATGTGCTATTAAGCTATATAGATTATAAAGTAGCCATTATAACCTTATCATCTTACATTCTATTCATCATATATTTAATTTCCGTGAAACAAAAGTTTCGTTGAGTATTGTAAGCAAACACTCAACGAAGCATACGTGATTTCGTTCACCGGTGAATATACATGCAATATGTACCCTTTCTATAGGAGGAGTGTTTATTGTCGACAGGATTCTTAAATTATATCAAAAGTTAGTTTTTAGAATTCAGTTGTTAAGAAGTGGTATTCTGTGGTGGTACCAAACAAATATATTATCACGTTTTTCGAGAAAAAAATTGAATAATTTAAAATACCGTGTGAAAAATATATCCTCTAGCTCTATGGCCGGCCACGCGTCTCTTTCTTTTCAAACCAATGTAGATGTATACTAGAATAAAGATTCTGTGACTGTTTCGACTATGTATATCTCCGAAAATGTGAGTGACGTAAATGAAGCGAACTGATGCAACTGTCCAAAATAACTCACTGATAACGAAAGTGAATTTATTTCCAACATAGTGGTGCTCCCCTTGTAAGCTTTCAAAGTTTGATGATACGATAGCGAAACCTTTTTACTCGGGCTGACGAGAATTTGCAATGAGTCATTGAGTTGGATATCGACAGGATAATTTCATGTGTGGGGGACTTGAAAAACACTTTGAGACTTCTAAACTGCGCATGAAAATCATAACTATTTATGAGAGACAAAGCAAATATTTTTTTCCCCAAAATGCATCTAAAGATTTAATGTCTGTGTGAATGATTAAAAACTATGATCCTTATGCGTCTTGTGTTAACTTAGATATGCAAATAGCTAGCTAGGTATGTTTTCACAATAACAGAACTTTATGACACGACCTTTTGTTCTATGTATGATAAGTATGCTTCTATAAGCATATAAGCAGGCAATGAGTCCCTTGTCGACAATTCCAACAGTTTGCACTTTATAGCTTTGAACCCAGATGATACGATAACGTAACATTCTATATGAATAAAGTTACAAAATGTCTGATAATGTAAGATAGTAATGGTTTTCGATTTTCATTTTCATGTCAGATCGAAATTGTAATCGTAATTACCAATGTTAAAGCGTCACCGTCATCAGTTGCGCATGTGTGATTTTTTCTCTGTGGTCATGCGGTTGCACTGGTTGAGTATCATCAGAGAAATGTGACCAACAAATACAATTAGTTTTATATACTTGATACAGATCACTAGGAACGATTCAAATGAAGTGAATTACTTGGATGCCGCCTGCAGTGGTTAACCTTTAAATGTGAATAACATATATAGCACTTGGATACATTGTGTTGTATTTCTCGAGCCTTTAGGCAATACAATCAACCAACCAACCAACCAACCAACCAACCAATCAATCAATCAATCAATCAATTAATCAATCAACGGTGACTCAATCTAGCAAACAATCGATCAATCTATAATCAATCAATTAGTCAATCACTCAATCAATAAATAAATCAATTCATCAGTCAGTTAGTCAGTCAGTCAGTCAGTCAGTCAGTCAATCGGTCGGTCAACTGACCATGTACAAACCAACCAATCTACCAACAAAGAAACAAACAAATAAATCAATCAATCAAATGAATGGTCGCGCAATCAAATAGATAATCAGTCATGTGACACGGTGTGACCTTCAAGTCATAGGTCATAGATTTACAAGTTGATGAAGCTACCACAAATTAATAGAAATGACACGTCTTTTTATACAATACACGTATTAACAGTTACGAAATGGGAATTAATCCTTATATTGTTTTACATAATGGAAAATCGTGCGACGTAATATTATGAAGAGTATTAATATGACGTCTTTTGTTAAAACGCGATGGTAAAATGTACTCAATTCAGAGATCAAACATACTCACGTAATCACAGAATTAGAAAATGACAAAGTGAACTACTGCACATAGCAACACATCAAATTTACGATAAATGTAACGTTTCAATGTTTTCCGTGACATTTAGGTTCAAAAGTTAATAACTTCAATATCTTCATCGCCCTATAGGCATTTGTAATTTGAAGTTCTACTTTAGACTGATAGCGGATATAAATACGGGAATCTTTCAAAACATCTTTCTCTAGAGAGAGAAAGATAGAGAGAGGGAGTAATTTGACTGTTTGTTCAGCTTCTTTACTATTTTTTGTCGATCACGATGATGAATTTTACCCAAAGAAGTTCTTTTCAGACTGAGTGGATGTCCATCCAATTGTTTATAGACTATCTTGTGATTCTATAACAATATGGATGAGAAATGAGTATATATTTATTCTGGATTTTTTTTATTAATAAAACTATTTTTTTCATCTTGAGGAAACGATTTGAAACAATATAGTCTAAGTCCGTGTTTGAAACTTCTAAAAAAAGTGTAAAAAAAAAAATTTGTTTTTGTATGTAACGAAGTTATTTATAATCAAACTAGGTAAACACACGTAATCACTACGTCACGTCGGATCTGCGCATGCGTCTGTCGTATTGCTATATATGATATATATAAGAATTACTGTTCATAAATATTCTGTTTTCTCGTTTGTTAACAAACCACTTCCAATAGTACAACAACAAACGTTTTACATTTTATATAGGTTTTTACGTCATCGTCTTATTCTCAGCAAAGTTATTTGTGTAAATTAAAAATATCCAAAATAAATACCAATTTCTCATCCATATTGCCACTTCAAGTTGAAATTAACAGCTTTTCATCTTTGTTAATATTTCATCTTCTATTTCTTAAATTAAAAATATTGTTTTGTTTTGTGTTGTTTTGTTTGCTGATCTTTGTTAATTGATATATTAATGCGGTAAGTAACGGTAATGCAATATACATTAAGGAATTTCCTCAGGTGAGTTGACAAGACGCCATCTCTGTGTCGGTTTCGGTTCACTACTCCTTCAAGATTGCTGTACGTGAAATATTAATAGGCCAACTGCAGCCCTGCTTAAGCGACGTCATCAAATTCCTGATTGGCATCACTGTGTTATCGACCATACACAGTGACGTATCACACGTCGTGGTTTCTGCAAAGACAAAACTGCTATCTCTCTCACAATTTTAGCACGTGGTACTTACAACAATACATTGTGATGCATCTATGCATATGCATTACGCTGTGTAAGTAAATGCATGTAGGCTTTATTCATAAGTTGGTCACGGATCGTAGCTCCAATCCTCGCCTAAGCTTTTAATACATATATAGTAGGTTGCATAGTGACACCTAGTTCACACCGGATCCCTGTGACGGTACACCATGCGAAATAACAAACCGCGTTGATGTTCTATTCATCAAACGTCTGCGTGTATTTGAACACTACTTTTTATAGGTAGAGAGCGACACTTTGCCTCCAGTTCGACGATATCAAACACAACATATAGGTTATGAAGAAATCAACGGATTAAAATCGACTTCGACGATAATGGAATATTGTATCGGACTGCTTTCGCGCAAAGATCTCTGATAGCCTTTCGTTTTGCAGATTCACAGCGTGGGGATAAAGTTACGATTTCACCTTGACAGCTTTTTGGGAGTTGATGTGACTGTGGTTTCACTATCCCAAGAGGAAGTACCTTTGCAAGAGTTAAATACCCGAAGGCGGTTTTTTCATTAGACTTGTGTTTTGTATTCGTCTTGATTGTATGACATCCGAAGTACACAAAGCTGGTCGATCGATCGAAGACGATCACGAAGACGTCAGAATGAACGTAGGAGTATAAAAATCGACCTTGTGTGACCTTTAACGTAGACAATGACCGCGATAGTTTAGAATCATCTGGACACTTACCGTGATTGATTGTGCCAGCAGCTAAACACAACGACTCTCGGTTGTCAGTTGTGTGGCAACCGTAGTGCAGCCGATAGCTTTATCAGCAATCACCCACAGTAGGGTCACTATATACAAAGCTGACAAGTGACAGAAATCGACAGATCTCCAGCTATGATCGAGTTCGTTTAGAAGGATCGTGATGAAAGAAGGAAAGGGTACGAAGAAACGATGAAAGCAATTTCGTTGCGAAGAAAAATGTGCAAAATAGAGGAGATCTGAAACACGATAGCACAGTATGGTCACCTGCAATATACAATGAAATTGACAAAGTTGGATTTGACTCGGATGACACGACAAGAAATTTGATGTTTTTGACAATCCTTTCATCCCACGTGTAAGAATCAGCGGCGTCATTTTAATGCGGAATTTTGCTCTAGGCATCAACACATCTTGTCATACCGACACTGAAATCTTACTTTTTCATAGGACATGCAAAATACATATGTGATTGGTGCTGTCCAGTGGCATATATATACACAGGAAAAGATAAGTGTATTGTAAAGGTACGATTGTTGCTATCTTCGGGTCAAATCACTGCAGTCGTTTGCGTTCTCCTGATATAATGACCTGATAGATGCGCTGTCTGCCGATATCATCCATGAACGCATGTAATCTACATATCTGCTGTCACAATTCATCATCATATAGGATGGCTTACAGTCTCTAGGGACACCTAACCATCCAAAATAAACTTACGTATCACTCGCTATCATTGTGTTTCGTTAGTAGACGCTGCAAACTGCTAGAGTAAATGTACACTGTGAGGGAACTTAAAGGTTTTGTTGCATGAATACCCCTGACTTTTTAATGTTTGAACCTCAAAAGTGTGTTGACATCATCGATTCAAGTTCGCAGTATCGACCGTTGAAGCAACTAATTTCCGACTGATGTAACTTTTGAAATTCGACTTTTGGGATACCTTTACCTGAGTCTGCCTTCGCGTTCTACGCTTAAAGACCGGATCACTCGCGAAGGTTCATAAACTTACAAGATCCTCAAACTCGAATAATCTACACTTATTTTAATGTGTTTGTTTTTATATTTTCAATTCTGTAATAGGATACATTTTGTTGTTGATTAGGAACAATAAACAACTAGTATATTTGTTACCATGGATACACAAGTACTGTCATCAAAGTGCAGAACGTCACAGAACTATGTCCATCTAATCGCGTTTTACACGGTTTGTGTAATTTTATCACACTGTTATGTAACGGGTGCACATTACCGGTACACTGAACACGACGAAAAGAGTAAAGATGAAAAGGAGAAGATACCTGCATACTGTCCTTATTTTGGGAACCGTGCCCCGGTGAGAGAACCCTTCTTAAAAAACTGTACGTGGTATAAGGAGTTCTCCTGCTGCCATCAAGAGGAAATCGACATGATATTCGATGGAATTCCACCGCCTGACGGTGCACAGGAAAGATGTATCAAATATTTGAACTTCTTAATGTGTTATGTATGTTCACCTGAACAATATATGTTTTATAAGATGGAAACCTTAACAGTTTGTGAAGATTTCTGTGACGGCATTTTCACCGCTTGTGCAGAAGCTAGCCTTAAAGGGCAACGTATTAAGGATTTATACACGACTGGACGCGAATTTTGCGTCTCCAGAAAATTTAAAGTGCTGCGAGTGAATTCATCGGACTGTTTTACATACGATCCTGATAGTTATGCTGAAGATAAATCCTCGGTACAGACTTTCGATTTATTCCTTTACATAGTTTGCGTTTTTGTGGCTCTTTTCTACGAAGATTCAAATATCACCAAGCAATATATGTTTTCTAGTATATCACCTATGCATTCCCATGGGAATCAGACTGAACGAAACGTGAAATAAACATATTGTCCTATGAAATGTGAATAAATAACATTGTGTACATTTCACAAACTAGTATGCAATACCTCATTTCTAAATTCCAGTAAAAATATTCACACACATATATAAGCGACAGAAACTGATCTCCCACGTAATAAAAACCCTATCTGAGTAATATTATAACAACTTCCGTTGAAATGACATTCATTAATGTTTGAAAACAGTCATAACTTCACAGATTTATTTTTATCTCTCTGTAGAAAAGCCGTTCGGGGTATTTATGATTTTTTAAGACATCTTCGAGTCGCCCCTCTGACACCCAATACTTACAGTTTTACGAGCTTTGCTCGCGTTTACTTAATGCCTTAGTATCGCATATATAACACTATGGCTTTATTGCCATGACAACACACCTCAACATGAAAATTAATGCTAAGTAACGCGAGAAAATTTACTTCCTCATCAAATCCCAAATTAAATACCAGACTGTATAAAAATACACCGACAAGAAAATTATTAACCCCCTAGTAAAATATACAGCGGAGGCAGACTAATGAATATTTACAGAGCAATATGTGAATTGAATAAACTCTCTCCAATCACTTTATCAACACGGAATTACGTGTACTTGTTTTTGCTTAATTCACAAAAGATAAAAGCAAATGAAAAGTGGCAGATGAGTTGTAAATGGCGAGGCGATTATAGTGACAGATGATAGCGTCACTGCACTACATCGTGTAATTCACATTGATTTGTTTGATTTGTGATGTCATTCGATTATTGATGTGGTTTTAAGAGTTTGTCATTCAGTCGATGAACATAACAGGTACAGATTACTGAAAGGAGGGTTTCGTGTATAAAAAAGACCCATTGCTGTATTTTGCTTGTAAGATAGATTAATTTACATGGAACTATACTCTACTATTCTTGGTTTATTTTATTTTCCATTTTCAGGCCAAACACGAATTGAACCAATAGCCGATTACTGTGTTCTGTTCAATAATGGCCAATATATCTCGAATCTGATTAAAATCTGGCGTAGGAACAAGGGTAGATTTCTTATATTGTGGTTTGTTTTTGATCTGTCGTTTTTGAGAGTGGTCACGTAGGAAGAAACGATCACTTTCAGAACGGCAAAATAAATAACAAACGAAGAGGTGAACACTTTCACATGAACAAAAAAATCCAACAATGTAGGAAGGAAATAAACTAACAAGGCAATAGAGATTGATATGTCTGTCGCCATTGGAAACAATGATTCGATGACGTCAGTTTCAGAGTAAGCAAATTATTTCATGGAATCATCAAACCATTAGTCTAAATAAAATAACGAGGTATAGAATCAGCTCTGTCAAGGACATCTTGAGACTCGATGTCAAAGACAACAATCAATCCAACCATAAAAGTGGTCATATGGATGACAAATGGGTAATTCATTTTGGGAAAAAAAAAACTTTGAAAAAACAATGTGAAACAACGTATACTAAACCCCCGTCTGTAACTCAACAAAATGACAAGTGACATTTAAAAAAATGTTTGTCATTGTATGTACAATAACAAACATTTACGAACATTTTAGTCTTTTATAATTTAACACGAATTTGGTTGATAGTACTTTCACGTTTTCTTACTTAAAAAAACCCATTGAAACGAAGTTGCAAAATAAATGTCCATTATTTGTCATCTATATGGCCACCAGTACTTTTATGATGTTATAAAAATGTTGACATGCTTCATGCGTGGTCCGTGGATATTTCCCAAACATATGTCGATAGTCATTTAGTAATCCAACAAGCAAGGAAATTTATAATAGTGTGTATATTCGTTATCACCTCCGACAACAAATTTTATGAGGCTGTACAGTTAATAGTCGCGTTATCTTTTTTTGAATGTGTTTGTTTTGGGGTCTATACGCGACTAGAGCGTGTTTCTTTTCTTATCGGAATATGGCTGGAGGGAAAGTAATTGTTTCGCATTTCATTCCAAATATTGCAAGTGTCATTGCATCATACATCTTGTCATTGATTTCCATCGAATTTGAATATAATTACTTATACCTTTTAACAGTAAACCCAACCTCGTGTGGTATTGTACAAAATCGTGAATCGTGTCAAGATTACTAAAATCAACAAACACTGTAATATAACTAAGCGGTAAACCATTTGATTTCGGGGGGCCTGGAGAATTTTGACCCAGCATTTTTTCAACACCACGACAGCAATTTTTTTCCAAAGAGCAACAAAATAAAGGTGAATGTAGCGTAAAAAAAATTGCACAGTAGGCGGTAAAGTTTGAATCAAAGTTTGAAGGAACCACATGCGGGTGGGTACAGGAGGAACCCCCCCCCCCCCGAGTGTAAGAAAAATGCAAGGACTAACAGAATGCTTTCTGGTGTAATTGTAACACGCCGAGATAGTGACGATACGAGGTAAAATTTGAATCAAAATACAATGGAGCAGTGCAAAGTGGTGAGTACGGGAGCCCGGGAGCCCCCCCCCCCCCGAAAATTTTGAAATTCAATGACTAAAACAGAGCTATCCTCAAAGTTTTTTGTTGCATGCCATGTTATTTTGAAATATTTTAGGAAGTACATCTATGACTGCATCCCTCCAACGTTTGATTTGTCTAGCATTCGGTTTGAAAATTTGACCCTTGGTTACTATCGCTGACCTCCATCACAGGGGCGTGTAATATTGCATAGATTGTTGTTTTCCAGGTCTACAGACTAAATATAACAACCTTTTGAATATATATTCCTACCTGTATAGGGAAAGAGAGTGTACGTAGTACTATATATCGATACATTTGTAGCAGCACGATTCGTATGATATTTTCCTAAGAAAACGGAAATCTAAGCAATAATACACGCCCCTGTGACCTCCATGGCTCCAATCATCTCCATGTACCCAGGAGTCTATCCTTGTTACTGCTACTAACGTAAACTGTGAAATTTGTCGTTGAGGGCACTCTCTCAATCATCTGCTACAGTGTAAGTGTGCCCACTAATAATATGAATTTTGCAGTCAGTTAATACAGCTCGGTCAACACACACACACACACGCCATTTTCAGTTACAAAATGTTTTAATATTAACACAAGAAATACAGTATATTCCACTGAAGTACAGAAATAGCATTGCAACAAACTGAAAAACTTAGAATCCAACACAGACTAATTCTGTAGTATCATTGTTGAATAGATACTTAAATTTCTTCAAAGTTAGATTTACTAATAAACTGTCTGCATTTCCATCCTTGTTTTACATCTCAAATCACTTCTATGATGGTCTACTTACCACACATAGCAAACAGGAAAAACTTTTTAAAAAATCCTTTAAAAGTATGGTATTAATTGTTTTAATCTATAACAGCAATTCAGTGTTAACTTTGAGACTGTTATTTTCTTGTAAGTATGATCAAGCCTCCTCCCCACTCCAGATTCATCATAGCTTGTGCCATGTGAGACAATCCATAAATTGATGGTAGTTTGTATGCTTGGTCACTGTTCATGATGTGTCTTCTCTTTCTGATGTAGATGGCTTCCTTTACTTTATGTTTTAACCAGTACTGTTCTCTGGCATTCTCGCAAGCCAGAGTTATTATTTCTAAAATAATGTGGGAGGCTTGTTAAGAACGTTGCCGTAAAACAGGCCGATGGTTCTCTGGCTAAAACCTTGGTGTTATCCCAGGACACATTGTGGCTGGTCTTGTTGCAGTGGTCCCAAAGTCCAGTAGTTCTTTAATCCAGACATTAAGGGGGCATTTAGACTCCCAAGTTTAAGTATGGCTACTGTTCTTATCACAAGTGATGTGATCTATAGTGCCACAGAGTTATTCTTTCAGTGTTCAGCAATACCAACTACCATCAATTTGCAAACATAGTGTTCCGCTAGTTTCTGAGACAGACATTAACGCAACATCATTAATCATTGCATGATCAAGGTTCATGGTAAACGGATGTAAACCTTGCATTAGTTTCAAATTTGTTATTCCAAAGTAACCATATTATACTGTGCTATCGATTCAAGGAACTATGAACAATATATTCTCCATGTTATAATGAAACCTTAGCACTCTTAAATCTGTGCTAAGTTTATGAACAATAACATATCTACACAACACTTGCAACAACACACATTCAAATGTCAAAGTCACAAATGTTTTGTTTATCATTTGAAAACACATTTCCATGTTGTCTTTTTTGTTTGTTGAGGAGTAAAGCCGTCACATGATGTATAAACAAGAGAACATAAACAACAAACACTGTAGATGTGATACATGGTAGCTAATCAGCCTTCCCCTTAAAGCCAGATGTCCACTATATAAAGAGGATTATGGGTAATGTATGCATATGCAGGAAATTCAAACTGCTGTAAGGAGCGCTGACTTTGCCCTCATATCTTCATCCCATTTTGCACTGAAAAAGTTTCACATGGTTCTCATATTTCAGATTTTCAATAAGATTGATTCTTTAAACTACTTATCACTATAATTGACACAGTTCAGTTGTTGCTATGGCCTTGGTGTTTGTTGCTAGGCATATTTTATATTTGGAAAACCTAGGTCAGAGTATCAGGGAGCAAGAAATGATGCACATACCACAATTAAAGTATAAACTAAAGTGAAAAGTTTGATGAACTCTACATTGGAGGTCATTGTTGTCACTGTGTATGCGTCTGATTGCTGTACCTTTGACCTCAGACCACTAGAAGAACAGACTAGCAACACGACTTTTCTTTGGTGTGATGGTGTCACTTATTTCCTTTAGCAACAATCTTTTAATCCTGATTAGGAGCCCATTGTTTATGTACAAAGTTACACTTGATCCCATAAAGTAACATAATGTTTGGTCCCAAGATACATTCCAACCTAGCTGCAATAATTGTAGCATTTGTTGTGATTTTGAGGGTTTTTCTTCTGTTTTGTGCTTTTTTTTCAGTCCGATGTTAAACTTGAAGCAAATACTACAATTCCTGTAACATTAACACAAATAGACAGAAGCAATTTAGATCTGAATCGCAAAGTTGGGTGGATTTTTCTGCTAAATTACACCTTACCTGCCAAAAAATTAGACATTTCCTAACGCCAACATTAATTACAGAGCCTTCAAGACCCAAGAAATGTTCAGAGGTACCCCAATCCCATCAAAATCAGTAAAAGTAGCAAAGCATGCAGCATTTTGAAATGGGTAGTACACTGACATCTCACTCACGTTTTCAGCACGGCCTCGTCTATTTGCGTTAACGTTACAGGAATTGTAGCGTTTGCTTCCAGTTAAACATTAGAACGAAAAAAACACAAAACAGAAAAAAAAACCTCAAAATTGCAACAAATGCTACAATTATTGGAGCTAGTCCCAACCATATGTTGACAGTCTGTCAGACATCTCCATGTATATTGGTGTGTACTTGTAGTTGTATCGGGTCACCAAATATTGGTAGAGTATGTTGTTTTGAATGTGTCTAAGTCACAGTTCCGGGTGTACGCCAAATACATTTAAAGACAGTGCTCAGCGAAATTTTCACCAATTTATTATAAGTCCGTATTTGAAGTTTCATGAAAATTGAACAATTCTATGTGAATGATCTGTGAGTGTATGTTACAGATCTTCGGGCCTCGTCTGTCCTGCGATCACTACCCGATTACCTTATCAAGAGCCCCATTCACACCTAATACAATAGGCGTTGCTAGTCTGTTCTTCTAGTCATCTGAGCTTTGACCTAAATGAAGAGCTAACATAAATATTCATGACTTTCCATATATAGGGATGTGACTGAGCATCATGAAAACTTTCTAGAGTTTGGGTTCAGAAGCTAAGATGAATCAAATCATACATTGGCATAGACAAGTTATAAAACACAAACACTTCAAAGTTTATTAGCACTGAGATTTTGATCTGTCTTGGTTGACGATCCCCATCAGAATGACAAATTTCATAGTTACATCTGACCACTAGGTGGCGGTATAATCAGCAAAATTTGTGATGTCATTATCTTCCACCATGGACAATACATATTTTCACGATCAGTAGAAATTCCTGATAAGATGTCTAACTACTCCATTGATTACAAAATTAATGATCGGAAATAATATCATAATGAATGCTCTACGTTCAGAACTGCTAAAGAACATGTTTATGTTGGAAGGTAACACAGACTAGTCATGTAGGGTCATGGTACTACTACCAAACTAATTATTACAATCTTATTTTGATAATCTTCAGATTTATCATAAAGTATACGATCATATTGTTTTAGATGGTGTATATACATGTACTAGTATACTCTATTTACAATTGTTAATTGCTAATATTTGATTGTAAGAATAAGACTGACTTTTAAGATTTTTACCTCGATCTTATAATACACTAAATGACAGAACACTTGCCATTTGTGGACCAAAGTTATGGAACTCAATTCCTGGAGAACTAAAGCTGATCACTGAAGTTGAACTATTTAAAGGTGAACTTAAAACACATTTGTTTAAACAATATTATAAGCTGTATTAATTTATTACCATGTGTCTTTTACTACGTAGTCATTTTAGCCTTTTTGTAATTATTGTAACCAATTTGATGTTTTTAGCGCTATTTGTTTGATTGTTTTACCATGCTTTTAAATATATTGTATGTACAGTGCTTTTGAATATTAATGAATAGAAAAGGCGCTTTAGAAAATAAATAAACTTTAAACTTTGAACTTTGAACTTTAAACTTTAAGAATTAGACTGTGGACTGTAATTTTTGTGAAAACCCATTCTATTACGCATAGCATATTTATCGTAACTTCCAATTTGGTGTGCATGTGCCTTGAGGCCGTCTATGCAGATATGTTCATGCCAAGTTGATATAAGTCATTTTCTATTTTTAGCAAAATTTAAGTCTTAGATGTAAAGATATTTCACTTAAAAGTTGGACATTGAGATATCATCCAAGCATTCTGAAACAGTCTACTACAGGAAGAGCACCAATATTGGATGCAAATAAACATCTTTGCATAAACTCAGGGATCAAAGGTCATATTTACTACTGACCAATCACAGGATGAGTTCATTGGGTAGGTCAAAGGTCACATTTACTGCAGACCAACAATGGTGGTGTATTCATTGAGTAGGTTCCTATAAGAAAAGAAAACATGGATTTGACAACTTTTCATTTAATCCACATAAAATTAACTTGTACCTCTCTCCAAATCATATTTTCATATTTGCTCTTCTAATTTTTATTATAATATTTTTGGTCACTGAAATCTCATAAAATGAATCATGATGGGAAAGGAAACCAAGAAAAGTCTCTTTTACAATGGTAAAATCCTGGAAATGATTGAAGACACATGGTAACTTACCTGGAAATGGTGATTCTACTCCGTGTAGACATGACACTGCCCATTCTGCTGACATAGAACTTGACATCCTGCAACAGGAAAGATGATCAAACTCTTTAAAATCTTCAAGTTACTGCTAATCTATAATGCCCACCTGCACATTTCTAGACTCTTCACATATCCAACACTATTTACTATAATTACTACTTTTTATAGTTCTTTATTACATGTTCATATGTTTACACCGCAATAATGTGTAGATCAGTGAATTTATTTGGTGGTCAGGTATCAGTACCAAGTTCTAAACCTTGACAACATTCAAAGTTTTCACACATTCTACAACACAAACTTTGGGACACATTCACATAAAGGTGTATAGAATTGGCATTGTGTGTCACTACACAGTATTAACAGTTTAATTGTAAAAATTGTTATGATAGAAGATTTTATGTTTAGCATTTTACATTTACATTAGGTTTATATATGATTGACTTGCACATTTACCTGTCAATTCTAACAAGGCTTTGTGTAAAGTTCAGATGAGTACATTTGCCTGTTAATAGTGTTGGGCTAAAAATGATAGTCTTTGTGCCAGGTTTGAGATCAGTCTGTTCACTGATGCTTATAAATAACTTATCTGTCTCAATATAGTGTCAGTTACCCAGCCACTCTTCCCAGCATGCTGAACTGCAAGCTACAGCTGGGGAAATACCATAGAAAAATCTCCATGCAAAGATGGCTGAACTAGGAGAAAGAACCATTTTTTTTAGTGGAGCATACCCATATATGGTTGGGTGAACCAATCTATAGTTGGACAGACATGTCACATGGCACACTTACCGTACTCTGGCTGTAACTCCTACAGGGTTTCGATTTACAGGAAATTTATTAATTCTACATGTTACTACGTCACCAAATGAAGACAGAAATTCATAGATATCATACACTTTCACATCCATTGGCAAATTTTCAATCTCTAATATACATGGGCCATCCACAAGCAAGTCATTCTTAGAAAAAAAAAAACATGCAAAAATTAGACTCAAACTAATTTCCAGGTTCAAAGTTAGATTCAAAATCAATATTTGAATTACAATTCATTTCCAACTTCAATTTCAGTAAAATTTGAGATTCAGTTATTTTCAATATCAGGATTTGTTTCAAATTCATTTTTAGACTAATCTTTCCAGTCAAATTTTATATTCAAAGTCATTTTTGAAATCAGGATATCATTAAAATATGCTTTCAGACTCACTTTTATGGTCAAATTTTAGGTTTTATAATTTAAGGCACATTCGAACTAAAAATTCAATTCAAATGAATTTCTATTTATCTATTATTCATGCATATATCTGTCAATCTTGCTAAATCATTATTTTCAAATCAGCTGCTGAAAAGATGGCAAAATCAATAAAACAATCGAAAGATCATATTGTGCCAAAATCTGGAACATGTTTTGGAGTAGTTATTTAATTTATGGTGAAGAACAAAGACCTGATTGTGGTTCAAGATGAAGGAATAGACAGTTGTTGCAATGAGAAGTATCCTGATTTCTTAGTTACATTTATCAACAATAGAAGGTCCAATGTAAATGAAGTCACAGACTGTTTGGTAGCAGAGCAGCTTGAGCAAACATTTATTCACCACCACGTCCGTAATATATCCCACAACAACTTACCATGACATCATCATCATCATCATCATCTTCTTCCTCTTCCATCTGTTCTTCTATTCTGCCATCTTTGTCTGTACTGTTTGTATCTATTTCATTTACATTGTTTTCATCACACATTTCAATATGTCGAAGTCTTCTCACAGCATCACACAATTGTGTAAATGATTGTTTATCAACTAATTCTTGGCCACTGTTATTTTCTTGGCAGTTGTCGACTTGTTGGAGTCTTCTCACAGCATCACACAATTGTCTGAATGACTGTTTATCATTCTGATCATCACCCTGAAACTCTTGGGAGGAGAGAATGTGTCTGACTGATTTGATGTACGACAGGTACATTTCTCTGTAGTCTGGTGTTGGAGTTTTTAACTTTGTTGAATGACCTTTGACCTTAGAATCTGACTTTGAATCTATTCCTTCACATTTAACATGGCTATTACAGACCTGTTTTTCAGTACTGTACAAGGTACTTGAAGTACTTCTGTGAATTTTTGGTATAATTTTACATTTTTGAAAGTTTTTTGGCTCTTGAAACTGATTGACAGTGCTGTTCAAGCCTTGAATGTTGTTGTCAACACCATTGCACTTAAGCGCAGATACCCCTTCATTTTCTAATTCTGAGCAATGGGCCATCAGTTGATCATCAGATTGTTTGGCTGAAACTTGGTGACCGTTAACATTTGAAACACATTCTAATTCAGTCAATTTGGCAAGCATTGCAAGTCGTTTGACAGGCTTTTGATACATGTGTTTCTTTTTTGGATGATTTTGTACCCGGTCCTCACATCTCAAATGATTGTATCTATTTAAGTGCCTTGACCCCTGATGACTAGAACTACAGCATTCAGATTCCTGGGCACTTCTTTGATAATGATCAGAATGGCTCCGATATTCAGATTCCTTGGCATTATCCATGTCTCTGGTATTGAATTTAGACTTGTTAGTTAATATTTTATCAGTAGGTCCATTTCCAAGATTGGAAACACCATTCCTATGACTCAAGGGAAAACTTACAATCATATCATCTTGCTTTCCACTCTGTTGTGTTTCCTTAACTGATGACGGCTTCATGGTATCTCCACTATTACTAGTACTAAGTAAAGTATCACATTCAGTATCCAAATCTCTGCGTTCTCCTAGTAATTTTGCAACGTATCTATGTGTCCAGTCCTGGTTGCCATTTTCTCTTGCTGTCTGCTGCCCTCTCAGGTAATGTTTTGGAATTTCTGCCTCTGCCCATGAAATCTTACGAACTTTCTTATTGTTGCCATTACAAGTAGAATAGTCCTAAAAAAAATAGACAGATAACATATTCAAAGTTAATGTAACTTCCTTGCAGATATATGACGCAATTTATGGACACAAAAAAATGACTGGCAGGTGCAGATAGTGTGATTATAAATTACACAAGTTGCTGTATACCATAGCCATTTTGGAAAGTGGACGAACTTATCTCAATTTCTATCACAACTGACAGAGATAATTGGATAAGTACTATCACACTTACAACAATATCTCATATATCAATATCGTATGGAAACCACACATTTGTAATACATGTCTTCTTCAAAGGTTATTTTTTTTTTTAATTTTCCTTAAAATAAACAAGAATGGTCCAGCAGATTTTAAAGTACAGCTTTCAAGTTTGTATGATGAATGTCTTGACTGTTGTCATCATGACTATTACCGTGATACATATAGGTAAGGACAAAACTAGACATATTGACTTACAAGAATCCCCAGAATGTACCAGTATATCACAGTGGTCTATTTGATTTAGATTATACTTCCATGACACCAAATAGATTACACACAATCAAGTTAGTATACGTGTACCTGCTGAAAGTGTTACCCTTTATCTACCTATATACTGCAGAGACAAAATAACACACATGCCCAACTCTTAGTATAATGGCAGGAACTTGAGAATGCTTGGTTTCCTACTTTGCATTAATTATGACATTTCATGCTTACCTTTGGAGATTTTGATGGCAATGATCTAGTTCCCGGACCACCATTTTCTTGTACTTGTCTACACTGGTCATAGTCTGTCTTCAGTTTACCTCTTCCTATGGATACTAATCTTTTTGGATGGCATTGTGGAACATTTGTAACATGCTCTTTGTCAATATCCAGTTTGCATGGCACCTGGCAAAAGTAATTAGCAAATTTACTTGGATGTGGAGTTGTTACCGCAGTGTTTTTGCAATCTTTCGTTTGTTTGTTTTTTAAATTCAAGGTCCATATCTTTCTGGTCCACAGAAGTGATGCAAAGCAAGATACAAATGCATAATACAATAAAGTGAAAGTTATCCCTATGAACATTACCTATTTTTCAGTTTATATTACATGCTCAAAGGATTTTTTGTGGCCTCACATATGATATATATATATATGATAAGATTTCAGCAACATGGATTCTCACCTTGACGTAATGTACATCATCTAACAATAAATCCACTGCAGCCATGGGTAATTTGACATCTCTGATACAAGATTTCTTCCAACATGATGAGTTAATTCCCCTACCAACAGACACATACTGTGGTGGTTTAGCTGACTCATCTACCACATCCCTGGGTATGATGCAGATCTCATCTAATGGTTGCCATGGACACTCAGGAAGACTGTTCTTTGATATGTCCTCCATGATGTTTGTCTTTCAAGAGGAAGAACTAAAGTAATCCTGGAAGAACTAGAAAATAGTACTAAAGTGAAACTGATACACTTCAAATATGAAAAAGTCATTGAGTTGTCTTCACCAAGTTAGGTTAATTAAATTTAAAGTCAGTTGTAACCACAGTTGCTTTAATAATGTAATATTTTGCAGTTCTTACTGTATTTTTTCAAGTTCTTTTTTTTCTGATTTTATGTATTTGTTTTTCTCAAACTACATAAAGTACTTTGATGAGTGAACGGTAAATAACTTACGTAATACTATTACAAACAGCTTCCTCTTTTATCTTTTTATCTAACATCAACATTACACTGTCACTGCTGACCTGCAGCGTGCTCCACTGTGAATGAGATCGAGGTATCTGCTGTTTTCAAGACGATACTACTAGTACTACGATTTAAGTGGTGATCCATAGACCCTCCACCAACGTTGGTGGAGAGTCTATGGGTGATCAGATCTCTTAACTACTGTCAGAGGGTTGTAATCGTGGCCGAAAGGTTATATTCAATGACCAGAAAGTGTATATGTATTTTGTTGCCGGGAGAGGCTATCATGGAACTCTGCCAATCTGATCAATTTTCAAACAAAGTTTGCATTCTCAATTATATCATGGCTCCTTACACATTACAATGTCATCGATTCCTTTGCTGGTACACGCAAATGGTAACTTTATAGTAATAGCTGCTCTAGTGCATTTCCGATGGCCATGCTATAGTGAATCTGTTAGAAACCAAGATTGTTGTGAAAAAATTGATTGCCATGTGCAGAGACTCACCTTTCCACTGCCGACAACTTGGCGCAGTCTATCTTAGTAGAGCGCCACCAAGGGAGGCATTTGGGAAAATGAACTTTGTTTAGAAATAAAAAAGCCCTATTGATTGGATGATATATTCATGACTTCTTTTTATAGCCAATCACAACTGATTTTACTGAATAGCTATGTGGTCTGTTATTTTGGTTCAGAGGTCAATGTGAGCGGTTCATTGTGCTTGGCATTTCACACACGTGTACGTGTAAACACAAACATCAATAATCATGTCTGCAATGAACTTTGGCCAGAAGAGTTTCACTCCAAGAGCACCGGCAAAGGGTAGCTTTCCTATCGACCATGACGGTAGGTGTGAAAGTAGCACGTAATCATAGGGGACCCCGTTTGTTTACAAGAAACGAACACGTCAACAAGAAACACAAACCGTATACCCGGTACCCTAGGCCTATGCACATACGAATGTACATTTACATGAACACCGTAGGGACGTGTAGTATTTCTTACTTATTTTCTTTGTCTACAACAACAATTTTACTTGAATGTACCCCATAAAAACTTGATTGTCTTCTTGTAAGTTGTATAGAGCGTATATGATACATGTATAGTTCCAAAAGTTGCTTGTCAGAAGTCAGTTGGGGACGGAGTGTTACTGTCGTGATAATCAGGTCATTGACATTTATATGAATTAAACAGATTGTCATCAATTCATAGCTCAGACAGAGTCTTGGATATCAGGTTGAATAGTTGCTTGCATTGTCAAGCAGATATCCAAGTCTCTGAGCTTACTGTTTTTTGACATTGGCCAAAGTGGTTTACAATGTAAACCACCTTGGCCAATGTCAAAAACAGTAAGTTGAATAACTTGAATATATTTTATATATCAAGCAGGTGCTTCAAAACCATGACAGTTCTTGTTACCTTGTTTGTAGAAAACAGTACTCTTGGGAAAGAAATTGAAAATAGTTTGCAGTATCACTTTGCTATGCTAAATGTTAGCAAAGCATTTTGTACTTCAATGTCATCAGTCTCTATAATGATAATAATGTTGTGTTCTTATATAGCGCTTTCCCACTCCATGCTCAAAAGCGCTTTACAATTATTACCCCTGGCTCGGATCAGAACGGCACAACAGCCCTTTAGTCTTCCTCAACTCCCCGGGGAGCATACAATCCATTGCAGCCATTTCAGCACATAGGATTAAAGCCTTCACATTGCAACCTATGTCCTACCAGGTCCCCAATTATAGAGCTGGGTTGACTGAGGCACAGTCGTGGTTCAAATCTTGCCCAAGGACTTTAGCCACTCAGAAACAAACAGCAGGCATCAACCGGGCTCGAACCTGCAAGCTGTAGATTCCAAGCCGGTCACGCTAACCATTCACCCATCATGACTCCACATAAATGTACTGCACATAGACTGTATGGTTGTAGGATCCATTTTTAGAATGTGATTTTTTTTCTCATTGCAGGAGAATGCAAAGAATCTATGGATTTATACATGAAATGTTTACGAAAGAACAGATTTCAGAATAGTGAATGTCGAGAAGAAGCAAAATGTTACATGCAGTGTAGAATGGATCAGTAAGTTGTCTACCAGAACATATCAGTATGATTAATCCAAATGTGTATGTGATGATGTCATCTTTTTATCTTATAAGTTACTGCATGGATTCAAAGTCAAGATTGGTGTTAACATACAACCCTTACTGACAACACTCCAAAGTCCTTTTATGCTCAATACACAGACAGTCATGCCTTGATAATGATACTGATAAATATATGCTAAACTTATCCTGTATTTTGACATTTGCAATTTCGTTTAGTACATGTTCAGATTTTAAAAACATATTACGATGGTATATTGCATTGACAATTCGTCCATGTCTATGCAATATACTATCTGTCTGTGGTAATATAGTTGGGTGCATTCAGTGTGTTAAAGTTGTGTGTGTATATGTTTTTGTTCATGTTATAGCGCCCTCTATACTCACTTCTTTATGAGCAAATGATGTGTTGTGTTGGTAAATAGGATGGCATGAAACGTATCTTAATTCTCATAGACAAATTCTCATACCTACATACATACATACATACATGCATGCATGCATCCATCCATCCATCCATCCATCCATCCATTTATCCATCCATCCATCCATCCATCCATCCATCCATCCATGCATACATACATACATACATACATACATACCACACACACACACACACACACACACACACACACACACACACACACACACACACACACAATGTACTCCGTTCTATAAGATCACATTTTCACTATAGATGGTTAATATATCCATTGCCAGTGAAAGTATATCGTGTACATCTTTCTATTGCAGTGAACTGATGGCCAAAGAACCTCTCAGTAAATTGGGATATGCTGATCTCCAAGATAAACACAGCACTGGCAAGGAAAAATCATGACACCTGCTATCATCAATGTAAATTTATGTAAATTAAGACTTTGATAGTGCAAGTAATCACTACATACAGATCATAAGTAGTATTTGTGTTATACCATATAAACTGTCCTGTAATAAGACATGTATTGGAATCAGACATGTTTGGCCAAGTCCTACACTAGCTAGAACTGGGACATTAGTTTTTCAATCAGACAACCAAACAAAATATTCACTGAACATTAAAATACCAATAATTAACTATTAGCATGTCAATTGGAGGTCTATTTTATCTATAAATAGTATTACTGTTGACATCTTGATTCATTGGAGGTGCTAATTTTTGGGATGGGCCCTAAAATCAATTTGATTGCATATATTGCATTACACTATGTGCACCACTACACAAATACATTTACCCACAGGTGATGTATGTGTACAGTTTTAAGATAACAAATAATCATTTCAGATATGTGTACTCTTTGCAGTAGGGTGGATTTCACAGAATAGAGGGGTTATTGAACATAGAAATATCTGTCATTGTTGGAACTCATTTGCTAAACAAGTGTTGACATGACAACGCATTCAGTCTATGGGTAACAATAAATGAATGTTGGTTTGAAAATTGATTTGTGTGAATTTTGAAATAATTTGTATATGTTTTGAGGAAAACTGCAAAGGTTTGTAGAATGGTGTAGTGGATATGCAGACTTAATGATTGGTAGATAAATAAATGAATAAATAAATAAATAAAAAAATAAAAAATAATTAAATACATATATTTGTGTGTGAAGTATCCATGGTGAACCTGGAGACACAATTACATTTATTTCATTTATTATTTCATTTATTAACTACGATAAAAAGGCACCATTTCTCAAATTGTGTTATATCAATACTTTGTACTAAAATATCTTGAATTACATTTCCTACTAATTCAGTCATCTGTGTTATGATGTATTGCTAGGTCGTAAAATGTCACAGCCTGCAGCAAACAGTTTGTCAAACCTTCTTTCTCTAACTGACTACTAGACAGGAACATTTTGATGAGATGTGGAGGTATAATAACCCTTGGTTTACGATGTATTGCAGCCATGTTCACCAAATTAGTTGCTATCTGCTGACCACTCTTTCGGTTTGATCCCACCACTAAATCAAAATGCCTGCCAACAGTCATTCTGCCAAGACACGCCACTTTGTGTTCATTGGTATGTTGATATTGGCTGTTGAGCATCCCGTAAATGACGCCCTCTAGTGTTCGTATGTGAAGCATTGCTGGAAGGAGATTCAGGTTTTTCTTTCTAAATGTGATGTACTCCATCAGGTAGATGTCAGCAGGGGACATTTTTCCAACCACAGAAGATACCTAAATATACAAAATAACATTAAAGGCTGGTACTAGATTTTTAACAACACAAAACTATTATTAGTATACTTTACCATTTGATTAAAATAACAAACTATTCATAGTCATACCGCATCTCATCTTGAATAACCAAGGCATTATAACTAAATTATCTGTCAACTGCCTTGAAAAAAGTTACTAAAACTCATATAGCTTAGATTGCCCTCAAATGGTTAAAACCTGTCATTATCCAGCAGCAAATTGCCCAATCACAGAGTTCCTTTTATACCAGCAATGTTGACTGATTTTCCAACATGGCTGCCTCCGTCATTGAGTTAACTTTGACATACAGCTGCTGACACATCATCAAAAGCAAAGCATTCAAAATATTCTCAGTGGAAAGGACATGTTTGTGATATGCCCTACAGATAGCAGAAAGTCAAGTACTAAATAAAACAACCAGTAACTTCCATAAATAGTTGATTGAGTTACAGGTTTGTTGAGAATTAAATTTAAAAAAGCATGTTGTCGCACCATTTTAGATGAACTGTCCTGACCAGAAACAATTCTTCTTTTTTTCTTGGCCTATACTTACATTTTCAATATAACTGATTGGATCATATCTACTTGGTCCGACATCAATTTGATGGTGTTTCCAATCAGTGACTTGCATATCTCTAGACATGTGTATCCATGATATACTTTTAAAAGCCAGGTCTATAGACACAATGCTTTGCAGCGACTGAAGAAAAAAATAAAACCGGGAAAACAAGATTGATCACTACATATAGAAAGCCATTATAAATATGTCTGGTATTTCATGTCTTGTGCCATTGAAAGTTATACAAGTTGAAAGTCACTACGTAATATTTCAGTAAAGTTGGACCACAGATTATTTTGAGGTGTGATAAATACTTGGCTGAGAGAGCTTGAAACGATAACCTATAATTCCTTTTAAAAAAACTTCATCCCACGACTGA